>NC_134484.1:38420070-38627570 GCF_040206685.1 Ascaphus truei | reverse complement strand
AAGAGAGCGGTCGCGTCAGGAACTTCATGCTGATTTGAGTTCCAGGACATTTCGGGCCAAGTCCGGTCAACTAAAGTCTCTTGTTTTGTGTTATATTAAGCTAGTAAAGTCTAGTTTTTTGCCCCAGGTCCCAAGTAAGTGTGTCTTTCTTATGTAGTTTGTGTTCCACTGTGTGTATAAGTTTTCATGCGAATAAATTTACCATTTATTTCACTTATCTTGTTTTGCTCAATCAATAATCCCAGTAAAAAGGTGTAAATGCCTGGTCTCCTGTGACAGTCGTTACACAGTAGATGAGGTTGAAAAAAGACATGTCCATTGAACTCAACCTATGCTAAATGTAGACGACAGATACTTATCCTATATATGTGTTTACACTTTATTGATCAAGAGGAAGGCAAACAAAAAGCCCCAGTGAAATATCATCCAATAAGGAGAACAAATGAATTCCTTTCTGACTCTAAATATCTCTATCAAAATCCTTCCCATGTGTACTTATTTGGTATATCCCTGTATACAGCACCTTTTGTTTCTAAAAAGATGTCCAACCTTTTCTTAAAGATATCTATTGTATCTGCCATCACAGTTTCCATGTACGTATGTATAATTTTATTTATATAGCGCCAACAATGTACTCAGCGCTTTACAACATTACAATAGAAGGTAAATAATGTACACCACAAACAATGGGATGAATAGTTCTTTTGAAAGTTTCTTGTATCGACCTTGAATATATTTATATATAGTTATCATATCCCCTCTTAGACACCTCCTTTCTAATGTAAACACATCTAATTTAGCTAGCCTCTTCTTATAAATCAGACTACCCATCCCCTTTAGTCATTTGGTGGCTCTTTTCTGCACTCTCTCTAGCTACATAATGTATTTTCTATGGAGTTGTGCCCAAAACTGTACTCCATATTCAAGGTGTGGTCTTACAAATGCTTTATAGAGGGGCATAATTATTCTTTACTCCCTTCCATCCATATTCCAGAATATCAGAATATCATGCCTAACTGTAGCATTATAGCCACACAGACACTGCAAAAGCCCTATTCCAGGGCCTAGTTTAGTTATGACTTAAATAAGACAACGTTAAGTCCCCACGTTAACCTTAACGGGCTTTACTGCATAGGAGATGATAGGATAATGCCTCAATTGTGTGTTTATATATGGAGCTCCGCACGAGTGGGGAGAGGTGGCGGTGGCCATTCCGGACTGCCGCGCAGTTGCGATCGGAGAGGCGGCCATCTTTAACTTGCTCCGCATAGCCTGAAGCGGGACTACGAGTCCCAGAATCCTTAGGGGAAGGGAGATGAGGTGGGCTGTCAATGGGAATGAAGCATCCTAAAAGGAACAGGATATCCTTTGGGACAAGGAGCCAGCGTGCTCAGTCGGACGGAGGCGGCAAGACAGAAGATAGTGTCCAGGGTAGCGCTACCTCACATTTGGGTGGGAATTGCTTGGACAGGACACCAGGGGTATTGGTGCCAAAGCACCCTCAGTACTTTGGGGGATTGGAGGACCACCACATGTTGTGTCACTGGGTTCATACTGTGGGTACAGTTATTATATGTTATCTGTGTTAGTATGTGTGTACAGTAAACTTTTGTTATATACATTGTGTGGTGAATTACTTATGACTGTATATCGGTTCCTGTGAGGGGTTATCCTGTGAACCCTGCTAAGCTGAACCAAACCTGTCCTTGGAGTGATAGCCACAGAATACACACTGCTGCACATCTCATCTGTTGGGGAGAGGACCATATCCCCTTGTACACTGCTTGATCATCTCTTACGTTTTGTAAGTAGGCCTTCTAAAAGAGCCAAGACTCCAACATCACATTCACTGATTTCAATAACCTCTACACTTAGAGAATCTTTGTGTTCTTTGTTCTGTGAATCCAATTCTACACCTTGGGACAAGTGAAGACGAATCCCATCAGAGGGTTTTGAGCAGGGGGTTCAAATCTATTTTGTTTGTATTTCACATTGCACTATTATATTATTTATTTCACTTATATGTATGCACAGCTGTGACAGACATTTATTATTTCCACTATTAAGTAAGGATCACAAACTAAGTTTTTTGCGCCTATTTATCACTTTGTACCAGTACATTAAGTAGACTAACAGAGCTTAGTGCATCTACCGTAGGCCTTGATGTTTTACGTGTGATTTTGTATTGTTTATTAACAATATTTATTTAGTTTATTTCATATTATTAGTTCGGTTAGTGCAAACTAATTGCCCATTAGTATCTATTAATTGTTTAATTTTGCAAGTAGACATATTTCCTGCCAGAACAAATATGTTTTTCCATTAATTTGCATCAGAAGCAATAGGTGAATATTTTTCAAAATGCTGTATTTGTACATCTTTGCTATATAAAGATTATTTAATTAATTCTGCTTCACCGAAGTTGTGAAAATGTTCCCTATTTACACTACACTAACGTTTTATGTTATATATACATTTTTGATTTACCATCAGACTTCTCTGCTCAGTACTGTAAGTGTTAATAAATATTTTATAGTTTGAGTCCAAACCGCAACACTGCAAAATAGGATGCTGACATACAACTACAGACAATTTTCTAGGTTGTAAATTGTGTATATTTTCCAATACAATCAAATCACAAGTCTTTACCGATGCAATTATTGAAACATTAATCAGATGTCAAAATTTGTCTGATTAACTAGCCACTTGCTGTGTGTAATGTTAGTGTAATACTTTGCAAGCTCCTGGAACACAAAGGGATCAACAAGTTAGAGTGACATCTACTGGATCCCAATGAGTGAGACGCCTGATGCAATCCTTCCTGTTGCATTCATACCAAATCCACACAGAATTGTATTTTAAAACAGATAGCACGGTGTTCATGAATGAAAAGCCTTTGCTTTCATAAACTGGCTCATTTAAATATCCTTGTGTAACAGTGTTTCCCCCACCCAATCGCAGATAGGGGCCATTACAGGGTGTGTGGTGCATATAGCAGAAAAGTGAGATCGGTGTGACTGCTGCTCGAGTGAAAAATGTTGGAAACTCACCAGCTGATTGAGAAGTTAAAATCCATTTATTCAGCTACACAAAAACGGGCAAAGGACATAACTCCTCCTCCCACGCGTTTCACGCCCACTGCGGCGCTTTCTCACTGCACCGCAGTTGGCGTGAAACACGTGGGAGGAGGAGTTATGTCCTATCTTTGTCCATTTTCATTTAGCTGAATAAATGGATTTTAACTTCTAAATCAGCTGGTGAGTTTCCAACATTTTTTCAATCGAGCGGCAGTCACACCGATCTCACTTTCCTGCTGATCGGACGCCACCGGGGGTAAAGGAAGGTGAGTTCTGACTCATTCAGCGCAGCGCGGAAGGAGAAGCGAGGAGATGTTCCCCAGTGAGTGCGTGACTCCACACCACAACCGGTCAGGAGAGACGAGGTAAGAGGACTATCATAGCATCTATAGGGGTACACATATTAGTGGGGATCACCCACTCTGTGTAAGCACCCAGCTACATTTACCCCCACTTTATGTCTCTCGATCTCCTAGCACTGGAAACATTACTTCCACAACCTGGAACAAGCTCCAGCTTTATATATTTTTTATTGTGAATTATTATTCTTACAACATTCCTAGAGCTGATATTCGGTTTAATTTTCATAGTATGGTGCATATACCTGCTGCCAACAGGAGGGCTGAGTCGTCCGCCGATGGTAGTGGGGACACAGAAACAGGCTTCTGGGGTTCATATCCCACATATATTCTTAGCAGTGCAGCGCCTCCATCTGCATTGGACTCCAGGAACTGAAGGTGATCTCCCACGGTAGAACTTATTACCTCTCCCCCCAGTAAGGTCACGCACCAGGCAGGAGGTATATTGCAAAACAGGAACGGTTTTATTACTTCACTCTGCAGTAACAGATACACAGCAGTCTTCTGCCGGATACAGTCAGTCAGCTCAGCTTTCACTGAAGATGGTCCCTGGACCGTCACTACAGGCCGAGGGCACCTGCTCTTCCCCACCTTGTCCTAGCTCTTCCCCACCTCCCTAGCATTGGCAGAGGTATGGTCCACACTCACTCTCCCCCACAGGGAAGAGCCCATGGGAAGGCCCCAATCTCAGGCTCCAAGTTGTGTGACCTGCCTTCCTCAGAGGGAAGGAACAACTCTAATTTTAGGGCGGTCCTGCCCTTAAGCATAGCCAGAAGGCGGGCACCCAGTTATCCCAGCTACAACAGGATGTACCACCCTCTGCTGTCACTCAAGTGCAGTACCAAAGTTGAAGGGGAAAACCCCATACCAACTACTGCAAACCTGTAAATACCAGGGTTTACTGCCAGCCCATTGGGTAGAATAGTATCCAGGGGGTACCCAGCTACATCTATGTTAACATTAGCAATGTATGGAGTAGCATAAGAAAAGGCACTACACGTTATACATGCTTCGTATTGCACAAAACAATGGCCTGTTTAGCACTTTTTCTTACAGTAGTAAAATGCCATTTGCATGCGAAGTTTATATTTGAGTAAAGTACCTGCACAAATTGCAATTTACATGACGAAAACTTGTTTGTTCTATTCAGTAAGTCAGACTCTAAAACATAATTGTGGGTGATGAGTGAATCAACCATTATATTCCTACATTAAAGGTAACCAACTACCTCTGTAAACTGCCAGCTGCATGAGTTCAAGGTCAATATCCCCACTAACAATCAGCAACACAAGCATGGTACGTCTGTCCATAGTACAAATGTATTACATGTTAAATGCAGATAGGAACACAGATTTTACATACTCTCGTCACTCTACATTCAGGCAAATAGCACCCCCTGGTGGGTTTATTAATAATACAACATTTCTGTATATTTTTTATACATTTATTATATTTTATCAATTTTTGCCATTTATTTGCATTAAAAAATCCCTTCATTCGTAGTTTTTATTTGGCTTTCCTCTACAAGCACAACCTGCATGGGAGAGTGTTTCCATTTTCTTATGTCCATGAAGATTAGTACATTTCCTCTGCTTATCGCTTATTTAATTTGAATAGATGGTTAATTTATTTTTTGACCAAAGCATTTTAAGCTTGTAATCTAAGCCAATGTGTCCACTCTTTTGCAAGTCCTAACACTATCTGTAAACATTCTCTTTAACTCTCTGATGGAGGACAAAGTGCTTGTAAATTTCCATTGGCAACAATTGTTTGGAGTTCTGTGACCTCTCCACCCTGCTTTAAGCTCACCCTACCCACCTTTAAATAGCAGATCTTGTGATGCACCTGTGAGTGACCCGTCTATTCAGACTTCTTCCTACATCGGTGAGGTAAAGAGAATGTTTGCAGATAGTGTTAGAACCTTGTTGTGGTTTGCAAGCTTGAAACGCTTTGGCCAAAGGATTTAACTAAATGACTCTCACTTATGAAAAGAAAAACATAAGTATTTAACTACAGCTCAACCTCATTATAACGCGATCCGTTACACCCCGAATCCGCTTATTCAGATGCAGCGGACGTTATTCGAACAAATCTCGAAATGGATTTCGAGATTTCCCCGAATTCCGCACAAGTTTTGCCGGGGCAGACTATAAAAGCAAATCGGATTAACATTAATTAATCGGATTAATAGGAGATACCGACACCCCATAACGGGGCCTGAATCTCGGGAAGCAGAGGGTCCCCGGACCTGAAACCAATGCAGTTCAGCTCCGGTGACCCCCTGCTACATTACTGTAATGTTTAAAATTAAATATCTAGTAAGCACCATTACACAACCCACCCCGTGCCCCCACATACTGTAAAACCAATATTTATTTTTATAGACTGAGGATTAATACCCCAGAACGGCGGGGGTCCTCGGGTGGTCCTGACAGGTGTCTGCAGACCCCACAGTGCTCCCGGGGGGGGACCGATGGGTGTCTGGGGTCCTCCGGGTGGTCCCACTAGGCCCAAATAGCGTTTTTATTTAATGATGTAATTTGTTGGCTAATGGTTAAATTTATGTGTTGCCTAGTGGATGTATTAATTATTTGATGTGTTGGTTACTGCTTTTACAGTATACTGTTGTGATGGCTTGTTTTGATTTGTATTTTTTACAGACTGTTGGGCGTTTTTATTTAATGATGTACTGTAATTTGTTGGCTAATGGTTTAATTTATGTGTTGCCTAGTGGATGTATTAATAAGTTGATGTGGTGGCTACTGCTTTTATATATGGAATGTTTTGTTTGGCTAGTGGTGTGAATTCTTTAATTGATTGTCTAGTGGTGTGATTTATTTAATTGATTGGCTAGTGGTTTTATTTCTTTAATTGATTGGTTGGCTAGTGGTTTTATTTATGTAACTGATTGCCTATTGCTTTTCATTTTACAGTTTGGGGGTTTAGGTGCTTGTTGTATAATGTAGGATTTATTATTGTGTATTTTGGATAGTCAGGCTTTTGTATTAGAATGACTATTGACTGCTATAGTAGCTTATCATGCCATATTATATGGGTATGATGTACTACTACAACAATCAATGGGTACAGTGTGGGTATAGTGGGTCCGGGGTTGGTGGTTTGGCCTCCCTGGTGGGTAGTGGGGCAGGGTGGGTTAACCCCTTAATTACTATAGCGGTTATTAACCGCTAAGGTGATTAAAGGGCTAGGGGTCATTAGAATGGATTTTGCTATAGTTTTTTCTGGCAACGGAGGACATGTACCTGCAGTATGCTGACGAGGATGCACTTCATATTGCCAGGATAAGTAGAACTGTTTTATTTACTTTATTTATGCTGCATGGCTAATGTTGTATTTAATAATGGGCAAATAATCTATTATCCATATCTGGATAATAGTTATTTTGCCCATTACTGTACTGTATGTGAGTTAATGGGTGGTGGGGGATGGGGGGGGGGGGGTGTTGTATTTATTGAAATGTGTCACGCATGTGCTCTCCTTACAAGCGCAGGGAAAGGGAAGGGCCCGTTAGAGAGGTGGGGAGGCCGCAGGGGATACGAAGGGAGTGAGTTGCCGCGCAGCTGGGGATCGGCGCACGTAGTCACGTTACCGTGCCGCGCGCATGAGAATGCGCGACGCGTCCGGAGGTGCAGTGCCTATTCAGAGACACGAGTGATCCAGCTGCATGTGCGCGCATGCTCTGACAGCAGAGCGGGAGTGCGCGCGTTCTCAGGCACCAACGCGGGGGTTGAGGGAAGCCAACGCTTCAGCACAGGAGTCTGGAAATGGAAACCATGAACATGGAACACGGGCATGGAGTCCAGAGCACAAGGTAACATCCAGAGAAGGATTGCTTCTTGGAGAAAGTCCAGACTTCTTAAAGGCATAGTGACAGAAACAGCAAGGTGCAGCGAAACTAAACATAACATAAGGGTTCTTAGTCTAATCCATTGGCCAAGGAATTATAAGCCTGCTACCACGTCAAGGTGAACCCTACTAAGCAGGTACTTACACTACCCGACGGTAAACTAACCTCAGTAGTATAAGAGTGACTGTCCCAGTCTTCCGGAATCCACAGGAGACAAGTAAAGGTACCAAGGAGGTCCAGGCAGGAACAGTATGCGATGAATACTAGAAGGTACCAGGGCAGGCAGCAAATGACTAATAGCAGTGAGAAAGTCAAAGAGAGGCTTACTTCCTGTAAGGAGGAAGAGGGCAGGATTTGCCAGGAAGCAAGATGGTATTGCTTGCTTCAGAAGCCTTAAAGACACAGGATCTTGACTCGCAGCTAGAGGGCGGCTATCAGAAGTAAACAGGTAAGGAAGGAACACGCCGCAGGGGGCGTGTTCCGCGCATCGTTACAGTACCCCCTCTTAAGGATCGAACTCCGAGCGATCCAAGACACTTAGGGGCAGTGATGCATAGGAAGGAAGACTCGCAGCTAGAGGCAGCGCCCGCCACACAGAGAATCAACAGGGAATCTTGAGTCGCAGCTAGAGGGCAGCGCACGCCATACAGGGAGACATCAGGAAAACTAGGCAAGAGGGCAGCGCCCGCCACACAGAGAATCAACAGGGAATCTTGAGTCGCAGCTAGACGGCAGCGCACGCCATACAGGGAGACATCAGGAAAACTAGGCAAGAGGGCAGCGCCCGCCACACAGAGAATCAACAGGGAATCTTGACTCGCAGCTAGAGGGCGGCGCTGCCATACAGAGAGACATCAGAGAAACTAGGCATGGTTAGAGAATACGCCACAAGGGGGTGTGAAGTTGACTCGCAGCTGGAGGGCGGCGCACACCGTCACATGTACGCGCCACGCGAGAGAGAATGCGTGATGCGACCGGGGGTTGCCGGGCTCCATGGTACGAGTAGGGAACCGCGGGTGCGTGCATGCTCTATAAGGAGAGCGGGAACTGAGATGCGGCAGGTAAGGAGGGAGCACGCCGCAGGGGGCATGTTCCCCGATTCCTTACAAAATGTAAGCCATGTTTATTTTTTTAAATACAGGATTGGTACTACATGGGGACCACACGAGGACCCCCGGGCGCCCATTGGGCCCACCCAAGGACATCCGGTCACCCACGGGTACCACCTGAGTACCTACAGGGGACACCCATAGGGAAGAACCGGGGACCCAACAGCTGTGGGGGACCTGGGGACCCACAGGGACCACCCAAGGGCCCCCAGACACCCGTGGGGATGACCCGGGGACCCCCAGACACCCACAGAGACCACCCGTGGATCCCATTGGGGCCCGTGGGGTCCTGCAGGGACCAACTGGATGCCACGGAGCCTAGTGGGGAGCACCTGGAGGCCCTCAGACACCTGTGGGTACCCCCTGGCCTGCACTGTGGGGCCTGCGGACATCAGTGGGGACCACCCAGGGACCCCCACCGGCCTGGGGTATTAATCCTGTGTCTATAAAAATAAATATTGGTTTTACAGTATGTGGGGGCACGGGGTGGGTTGTGTATTGGTACTTACTAGATATTTAATTTTAAACATTACAGTAATATAGCAGGGGGTTTCCGGAGCTGAACAGCATTGGTTTCATTTCTGTGGACCCCTGCTTCCCGAGATACAGGCCCCGTTATGGGGTGCCGGTATCTCCTATGCATTGAAATTATCCAATCACATGATGCAAAAGGAGATACCGGCACCCCATAACGGGGCCTATATCTCAGAAAGCAGGGGTTCCCCGCGGTTCAGCTCCGGAGACCCCCTGCTACATTACTGTAATGTTTAAAATTAAATAAAACGCCCGCGATCGCCTGTGAGGCGCGCAGTTAGAGTGGCTGATTCAGCCTCTTACTGCGCATCTATTACAGACAGGCAGACCCCGGTAGGACTCTCACAGAAGGGACCCCTGCTGTGTTAATCTGATGGGCCATTATGTCTGCAGCGGCAAAACTTGTGAATATATCGTAAAATGTACCCAGGTAAATGTTCGGATAACGCCCACTGCATCTGTAACGCGGTGCAAGCCTGACTCCCAATTTCCTATTTATGAATACTTTACAGCACGATTATTGTTATCTTAAATACTTTATTGTACAATGCGTATAATTGTACATTATTTCTAACGCGATCCGCTTATAGCGCAATGTGATTCTTTGGACCGCAAGCTAAGCGTCATAAGGGGGTTGAGCTGTATATAATTTGTCATACTGGATGTAGTACTGGGGTGTCTTGTCTTTTGTTATAGACATTATGTCGCAATCCCAGTAGCACTCCTTTTGATACACTAAATAAATATATACATTATATATATATACATATTGTGGCAGGACGGCCTCGCGGCGGGGTCAGTAAGACACTAGACACGGTGGGAAAAGTTAAACTATAGTGGTTTATTAGCCACAACCAAAATAAAGTACGGGTGCACTGTCCCTTTAAGAAACTACTTTCTGGAAATTAAAACCTATTCCCGTTAGGGAAACTAACTCACCTCTTGAGCCCTTACTAACAGGACAGCCAGCTAATCTGGTTATGCCCAAAACATGTGCTCCACAAAGTATAACCAAAAGTATCATAACAAAGTCTTATCTGTAATGCAGCTCCAACAGCAAACAGGAACATTGTTCCGGGGAGCAGGCTGTGTCCAGCTCGCAGCAAACTTTATCTTTATCCTGGGTTGGGGTCCCAGCTGGTCCCAGCAGCAAAGCTCCTCGCAGGACTGGGGGACCAGAGCAACAGCTACGGCTTCCCAGCCGGGAGAGTTCTCTCCACCCTCACGTGGAAAAGCAAGCTCAACTTGTGTGAGCAACTTCCTGCTTTTTAAAGCACTTGTTTCCCTGATGAGTTCAGCCCCTGTTTAATCAGTCTTCAGCTGTGCTTTCTCTGTCTGAGGAGATTAACACTCTGTGAACTGGCTGCAGCATCTCTCCATTCACTGTTCCAGCCTGCTGAGTCAGTGACTCTGTCACAATATATATATATATATATATATATATATATATATATATATATATATATATATATATATATATATATGTGTGTGTGTGTGTGTGTGTGTGTGTGTGTGTGTGTGTGTGTGTGTGTGTGTGTGCGTGTGTAACAGTCCCCCCACCGCCCCCCTAATCGCAGATAGGTGCCATTACAGGGTGTGTGTAGTGCAACAAGAGGGCTGAGTAATCCGCGATGACTTTGGGACACAGGAACAGGCTTCTGGAGTCCATACCCCAGATAATACTTTGCAGTGCAGCGCCTCCATCTGCCGTAGGCTCCAGGGATATGGAGATGATCTCCCTCGGTAAAACTTGTTCCTCTCCCCCCCCAGTCAGATCACACACGAGGCCGGAGGTATATTGCAAACAGGAACGGTTTATTACTACACAATTTGCAGGAACACAACAGCTACGCAGCAGTCTTCTGCCGGATACAGTGTCTTTAAATCAGCTCTCACGGGAGATAGTCCCTGGACCGTCGCTACAGGCCAAGGGCACCCACAGCCGTCCTAGCTCTTCCCCACCATGCCTGCGGACGTAGGTTCAGCAAAGCCTCAGCAGTGAGAGCCGGAAGTGAGGTGCTTGCTGCCAGGGCCCAAGATGACTTCTCCCCCATCCATGCTCCACAGTGAAAGGTAGGACACACACACCACCCCCCACCCCATCCTTTGGTTGCTCCTCAGAGCTGGTGTGTGTGTCTGTGTCTGTTTCTGTGCAGGTCAGTGGCTGTGTGTGTGTCTGTACAGGTCAGTGGCTTTGTGTGTGTATGTACAGGTCAGTGGCTGTGTGTGTCTGTGCAGGTCAGTGGCTGTGCGTGTGTCTGTACAGGTCAGTGGCTGTGTTTGTGTCTGTACAGGTCAGTGGCAGTGTGTGTGTCTGTGCAGGTCAGTGGCTGTGTGTGTGTGTCTGTGCAGGTCAGTGGCTGTGTGTGTGTCTGTGCAGGTCAGAAGCTGTGTGAGTGTCTGCAGGTCAGTGTGTGCAGGTCAGTAGCTGTGTGTTTGTCTGTGCAGGCCAGTGGCTGTGTGTGTCTATGCAAGTCAGTGGCTGTGTAAGTGTCTGTGGCTGTGTGTGTGTGCAGGTCAGTGGCTGTGTGTGTATCTGCAGGTCTGTGTGTGCAGGTCAGTGGCTGTTTGTGTGTGTGTGTGTGTCTGTGCAGGTCTGCCTGTGCAGGTCAGTGGCTGTGTGTGTGCAGGTCAGTGGCTGTGTGTGTCTGTGCACGTGTCTGTGCATGTATGTGTGTGTGTGTGTCTGTGCAGGTCGGTGGCTGTGTGAGTGTCTGTGCAGGTCAGTGGCTATGTGAGTGTCTGTGTGTGTGTCTCAGCAGGCCAGTGGCTGTGTGACTGTCTGTGCAGATTAATGGCTGTGTGTGCAGGTCAGTCTGTGCAGGTCAGTGGCTGTGCGTGTGCCTGTGCAGGTCAGTGGCTGTGTGTGTGCCTATGCAGGTCAGTGGCTGTGTGTGTCTGTGCAGGTCAGTGGCTGTGTGTGTGTCTGTGCAGGTCAGTGGCTGTGTGTGTGTCTGTGCAGGTCAGTGGCTGTGTGAGTGTCTGTTCAGGTCAGTGTGTGCAGGTCAGTGGCAAAGTGTGTGTCTGCAGATCAGTGTATGCAGGTCAGTGGCTGTGTGTCTGTCTGTGCAGGTCTGTCTGTGCAAGTCAGTGACTGTGTGTATGTCTGTGCAGGTCAGTGGCTGGGAGAGAATGGGGGGTGGGAAGGGAGACAGAGAGAATGGGGGATGGAAGGGAGAGAGAGAGAATGGGGGGAGGAAGGGAGAAAGACTAGAAGGGGAGGGTGAGAGAAAATGGGGAGTGGAGGAATAGAGAGAAAGGGAGGAAGGTAGAGAGGGAATGGGGGAGAAGGTAGAGAGGGGTAGAATGAATAATACAGCATCAATGGTGACACGATTAGATAAATATCATTATAATATTCATTTTTTAGTAATGTCATTTGTTGTATTAATAATTTTTTTCTGTGTCCCGGTTTTTCATTTTCAAAATCTGGTCACCTTACAGTAACTAGAGCGTTTACTTCCCAAAAATGCCTGGGTCATAATAAAAAGTGCAAGACTCTGTTGGGGGCAGCGGAATAGCTTGAAGATGACTTGAAAGTTGGATGTGCTCTCCTTCATTATATTCTTGTATAGAACATGCTGCTGGCGCCAGGAGGAATCTATTCTCTATGTAACGGGTATTCCACCCCACCCAATCGCATATATAGTGTGGGTGCGTAGAACATATAGTGTTACCAGGTGTGGTGCGTATACCTGCAGGCTCACAGGAGGCTGAGCCTCCGCTAGTGAGAGCCTGGGGTGAATCCTCTGGAACGTTTCTTGGTTTCAGCGCCTCCACCTATGTAGGATTCTATGGGAATGTAGAATGACCCTAACATAGGAACCCACCCAGAAACCACATACTGTACACCAGTATTATGTATAACTGGTTTACTGAATGAACAAATGATATCTCTTACATAACAATTATACTCATAACATCACAGAGTTATAACATCACACCCAATAACATGTGTCCCTCTCTAGAGGAGAAACTACTGCGTCGCACAGGACGCTTTGCAAACACCAGGTGATCCCACCCAGTGTCCATAGAAACCCCACCCAATGTCCCGCACTCTTGCAGAGAGGCAATGGGTGACTGCGCAGTCACTATTATACTAAGGGCCAGTTGGTGCACTTGTATATGTATAGTACCTGCCGAGCACTCCGGTGCTTGGAGCAGCAACAGCTTCACAAAGGATCAGTCGTTCTGGATCCCGTCTGATCCGGTCTGGTGAATCCTTGCTTGGGGTCCGCCAGGGGCGATCCCACCCTGGAGATAGTCTCTGATCTCTGGGGATTGACTTGCACCCAGACCTCTTCACTGGAACTGCAGCATCCGCTGATCCCTATCTAACACTGGCACTACATGACACGGTCCCTAACCTAGGGCCTGTCCCTGTAGCACCACAAACTGGGGAGTGAGGACCTACCTGGGACTTAAGGGGTTAACTGGCCTATCTTGCCCCCCTAGCTCTTCCCGGTCCTGACTCTAACTAACTAGTACCTGCAGTAATGCACTGGCACTTACTTGGTCCGTGCAGCAACCGTGCTGGACAAACACTGTGCCTGCCTGTCAGACCTCCCAGCACTGACAGCCGTGACTCTGACAAGACAGCACTCACTAAGGGCAGGGTCCCTAACTGTGGCCGTCCCTATCAATTACCCACTAACCTGGTGGGGAGTTGGGGCCTACCTGGGAGAGGGGGGGACCTTACGCGATGCAGGAGCTTCACTCGCTCCCTGCACCCTTCCTTCCCCTTCTGCTCCTCTGCTCCAACTGACTGCGTAGCTGCAAGCCCAAAACAATGTATCTCCTTTCTCCCTCTAGAGATCCTTGCCCCTCATTGGCCACACTAAGGCACCTGGTGTGCTTGGCCCTAAGTTTCATGGGAGTTGTAGTCCCGTGGAGGCTGCAATTACATTGGGGCCGCGTGCGCACCTTCCCTGTGCCTGCGCGAATCCCTAATGGCCGCTGCAACCTCTCCTGTATGGTCCCTGCCTTCACGCAACTGTTCCCTGGCTCTAGGGTACCTTCTGCGCATGCGCGACTCTGTCGGGCCGCCAAGGGATTACTGTGCATGTGCGAACTGGCGCAACATGGCGGCGCCCTCACCGCCCCGCTCCGGGAGCGCCGGGAGCCCTGTGACGTGCGTGCGGCCTTGGCAACCCCCGAGCCGGGGCCTGACAGCCCTCACCCCTGCGATCGCAGCGCGGGGCCGCCATTTGACTCGGCTGTACCCGCGATCGTCAGCAAGGTGAGGGGGGTGCTGACAGGCTGGGGAGACATGGCTACACTCTCCCCCTGGTGGAAAATCCAACGTCCCCGCTTGGAGAACGACATCAATCGACATAATAGTTATATAATCAAAATGCAGAGCATAGAAAATACAACTCATCACATGGCAATTATATGACTGGGTACTATGAAATTCACACATAGTAATACCTGAGGCCAGCTGAGCGTCAGCTGCTTGCTAAGACCATTTGTGGGGTGCCCCTAACTGATCAGGTGGGGGTACCTCACTTTTGTGTCCGTGAGCCTCCCCCAGAAAAATCTCCTGTAGAGCACGCTCTGGGGTGACAGTCACCGGTTCAGTACTACTTCCTCCCCCTGGTGGAAAGAATAGTACAACATCTCTTAGCCAGGCCTTTACCCGGCCATCCGCGGCATGGATGCGGTAGGCCAGGAGGCCAGGACCTTTACCGCGGTCCACCACATGGTGAATGGAGCGCTCTTTTTTGGGCTTAAAGGAGGCAGTTTTCCCTGAATCTCTCTCCACACAGACTTTGTCCCTACATACTGGCGAGGCTTCCACTGGGAAGTGAGCAATGGACAATGTCTCTTTCCTAAAAGTCTCTGTTTCACCTGGCAGGGGGTAAAGGGTAGATACCTTATCACTGCGGTGATTCCCGGTGGCCAACAGGTCCTCGGGACGCTGTCAGTTCCCACCTTGGCTATCTCAGGACCTGTCCCCGGTACTTCTGGGGCAGTCTACTTACTTGCTGGAACCTCGGGAGCGTTGGATCCCAGTCCTGGGACCACTTGTGTCGGAGCGCATGGGCTCACACTCAAATCAGGAGCCTGTGGGGAGTAAGGAGGTTCTTCACCACTCCGCTGGCTTGCGATGGGTTCCGCTTCATCTGGAACATGATCAGGTAGGTACGAGTCCACTCGCACCACTGGACAGCTACCTTCTAAGGAGGACACCTCCGCTGTAGGCTGGGGTACAATAGGCATCAAGAAAATTGCACCGCAGCAATCACATTTGGGCTCCCACGCCAGTGCGCCTCTAGAACAGTCACAGGTGGGACTAAAGCACTGTACTGTATACACGGTTCCCCGTCCACCTCGGTTGTCTTGAAGTCTATTGGTAACTGGGACAAAGTAGCTCCCTCGCTATAGGCTTCTTGCAGGCAGGGACACATTAGTGCAAAGGCTTCCATTCCTGGCGTTCGCCAGGGCACATACAAATTGGGGTGTATCCCCTGACAGTCTATCTCATCCTCATACATCATCTCATCCTCAGAGAACAAAGAGTCTATTACGGCATCAACGTATGGTTGAAGATAACAGTGCTTGCTCCCCCTGGTGGAATCTGAAGGAAGGGCACTTTCTACAAGGGAGTGGTTCTGGCTCTGCGCTGAGTCACTCACATCATAGGGGAGGGGCTCTGATTTTCGCGCCAAACCTGGACAGATTGTTGCAACATCTTTCTGTGCAGGTTGGCAGTCAGCAGCACGTGCGCTCTCCTGATTTGGCGGGAGACGCCATTTTGCTGGGTCTGCGTAGACTAGGGGGTACCCCTCAGATGGGGCCCCGGGCATAAACAATGCGGACGGTGCCTCTGCCAGGCATATATCTGCAGTGTGGGTTACCACAAAAAGTATGGTTTTCCATGTGGACGTGGGATCTTGTTCTTCATCTTAGATACATGAGTACGGCCACCCAGGAATTTTACACATATACTCCCGGACCTTGATTGCGGATATAATTGCGGGAATGCCTCCTACCGCCACTACCTGGCCAGGTTCTAGATATTGCCTCAAAGCCCAGGCCAGTACCTCGTGTCCGGACTTTACAAACATGGTGACAAAAATAGGAACGGGACAATTTGGAAAAAAAATGGAACAGGGCACCCCAGGTGGTATCTCAGCAGCGCCTCCAAATGTAACGGGTATTCCACCCCACCCAATCGCATATATAGTGTGGGTCGTAGAACATATAGTGTTACCAGGTGTGGTGCGTATACCTGCAGGCTCACAGGAGGCTGAGCCTCCGCTAGTGAGAGCCTGGGGTGAATCCTCTGGAACGTTTCTTGGTTTCAGCGCCTTCACCTATGTAGGATTCTATGGGAATGTAGAATGACCCTAACATAGGAACCCACCCAGAAACCACATACAGGCATACCCCGCATTAACGTACGCAATGGGACCGGAGCATGTATGTAAAGCGAAAATGTACTTAAAGTGAAGTATTACCTTTTTCCCACTTATCGATGCATGTACTGTACTGCAATTGTCATATATGTGCATAACTGATGTAAATAAGGCATGTGTAACAGGCTCTATAGTCTCCCCGCTTGCGCACAGCTTCGGTACAGGTAGGGAGCCGGTATTGCTGTTCAGGACGTGCTGACAGGCGCATGCGTGAGCTGTTGTTTGCCTATTGGAGATATGTACTTACTCGCGAGTGTACTTAAAGTGAGTGTCCTTAAACCGGGGTATGCCTGTACACAAGTATTATGTATAACAGGTTTACTGAATGAACAAATGATATCTCTTACATCTCTTACATAACAATTATACTCATAACATCACAGAATTATAACATCACACCCAATAACATGTGTCCCTCTCTAGAGGAGACACTACTGCGTCGCACAGGACGCTTTCCCAACACCAGGTGATCCCACCCAGTGTCCATAGAAACCCCAACCAATGTCCCGCACTCTTGCAGAGAGGCAATGGTGACTGCGCAGTCACTATTATACTAAAGGCCCGTTGGTGCACTTGTATATGTATAGTACCTGCCGAGCACTCTGGTGCTCGGAGCAGCAACAGCTTCACAAAGGATCAGTCGTTCTGGATCCCGTCTGATCCGGTCTGGTGAATCCTTGCTTGGGGTCCGCCAGGGGCGATCCCACCCTGGAGATAGTCTCTGATCTCTGGGGATTGACTTGCACCCAGACCTCTTCACTGGAACTGCAGCATCCGCTGATCCCTATCTAACACTGGCACTACATGACACGGTCCCTAACCTAGGGCCTGTCCCTGTAGCACCAAAAACTGGGGAGTGAGGACCTACCTGGGACGTAAGGGGCTAACTGGCCTATCTCGCCCCCCTAGCTCTTCCTGGTCCTGACTCTAACTAACTAGTACCTGCAGTAACGCACTGCCACTTACTTGGTCCGTGCAGCAACCGTGCTGCACAAACGCTGTGCCTGCCTGTCAGACCTCACAGCACTGACAGCCGTGACTCTGACAAGACAGCACTCACTAAGGGCAGGGTCCCTAACTGGGGCCGTCCCTATCAATTACCCCCTAACCTGGTGGGGAGTTGGGGCCTACCTGGGAGAGAGGGGGACCTTACGCGATGCAGGAGCTTCACTCGCTCCTTGCACCCTTCCTTCCCCTTCTGCTCCTCTGCGTAGCTGCAAGCCCAAACAATGTATCTCCTTTCTCCCTCTAGAGATCCTTGGCCCTCATTGGCCACACTAAGGCACCTGGTGTGCTTGGCCCTAAGCCTCATGGGAGTTGTAATCCCGTGGAGGCTGCAATTACATTGGGGCTGCGTGCGCGCCTTCCCTGCGCCTGCACGAATCCCTAATGGCCGCGCGCAACCTCTCCTGTACGGTCCCTGCCCTCACGCAACTGTTCCCTGGCTCTAGGGTACCTTCTGCGCATGCGCGACTCTGTCGGGCCGCCGGGGGCTTACTGCGCATGTGCGAACTGGCGCAACATGGCGGCGCCCTCACCGCCCGGCTCCGGGAGCGCCGGGAGCCCTGTGACGTGCGTGCGGCCTTGGCAACCGGCCGCACGCGTCCCCGGCAACCCCCGAGCCGGGGTCTGACCGCACTCACCCCTGTGATCGCCGCGCGGGGCCACCATTATACTCGGCTGCACCCGCGATCGTCAGCAAGATGAGGGGGGTGCTGACAGGCTGGGGAGACCTGTCTACATCTATTTACTGTTCTTATTTGCAAGGCCCAAGTCAGTATATACTAATTTTCTGCAAATATGTTCATGGTAACGTAGTGTGAGCCCATACCTAGCCTGAGCCGTTTTTGTTGCTCTATTTCATAGTATGTGTAAGAACTTGCTCCCTTATTGAGCATCTAGAAATCCTGGCAACAAAATGCAGAGAGGAGCAAACCTTCACTACATAAGCATGCCACATAAGTTATTAGTAGAACAGCATACTTGGTTAAATGAGAGCACTGTCTGGAGCGTAGGTGTGAGCAGGCAAAATAACACATTGCTCAGCCCAGATTATGTGAATGATTCAGGCAGGGTTATATTTAACAAATGACAACACCAATGTTGACAACACTAATCTTGGTTTATTACAGTCACATATCTATGATATAAGCAGACTTCCGGTTGTGATCTCATGGTCCTACAACACAGAGCTGAAAACAAAGAAAAAGCAAGAATTTGGGCAAGAGGCTGAAATGCAAGCACGTGCAGTATGTTAGCATTTATATTACTACTAGGAAAACGCTATCTTTTATACAGTGTTGTGGGATGAGCGATTAAACCCAATAGGACAAAGATTAATAACACAGAATGAAACACGGCAAAAACACATTTGAAACACCATTCACTTGTGAATTTTGTCATCAAATTATCCTAGTATTGTCAAACTTCAGCTAAAAACGATAATGTCTGGCCAATTTAATTATCACACTAATTTGTGGTATTATACGAGCCAATTAATATGAGCCAATTAAACAAATTAAAACTAAGCAACCAATGTGAACCTGACTTACTGCAATCTAAGTTCCTAAGACCTGGTGCCCCAGCCATTGCAAACCAATTGCTTCCATAGCCAACACTATTTTGTCTGCAAGCCATACCCCTAATTGGAAAACTGCCAGTGTTGTCCCAATCTTCAAATACTGTCTCAAACTACAGGCCAATCTTTCTTCTCCCAATACTATCCAAAGTCATGGAAAAATGTATTCACTCCCAATTAAGCGATTACTACACCAAGACAAATTTCCCTAGCCAATTCTAATCTTGCTTTCGCCCCAAACACTCCACGGTAACTACCCTGCTAAAAGCTTGCACTGAGATCCAGTGTGGAATGGAACTGGGACAACTTACTGGTGCAATATTCCTAGATTTTGCAAAGGCTTTTGATACTGTTGATCATTGTATCTTGCTTAACAAACTCCAGTACTCTGGAATAGGTAAGCATGATATAAACTGGTGTAGCCAGGCTGGTTTCCTTGGCTACTAAGTCTGCCCTCCCTGGCAGTAAGTCCTGGTAAAAGCGGGCCTGCCAGGAGTTATCATGGGTTTTCACCAATCACTGTAGATTCTTGAGTGACAGGGGAGGTGGTGGAACTAGGCCTGTGTGTGTCCAATCATGGATTCAGACCTGGTACTTACTTCCCTTGTACTTAAGGAGCTGCACTGCTAAATTTAGTCAGTGCCTCTACCTCCTTGAGAGAGGATGGCCTACCCTAACAATTGTGCAGGGCTCTGCCAATCTGCATTCCTTCCCCTAGGGGAGTGGATTGGAGACTATACCCCTTACTCCATCAGAGAGTAGAGGAAGAGCAAGGACTGCTTCAGGGCCCCTTGACATGGAGTGGAGTTCCAGGGTACATCCTGAGGGTGAAGCCCCATGAAGTGAAGTATGCTGTGTATGCTGTTCCATCTGACAGTTTACTAAATAAAGTGATCCTGTTCAAATATATCTTCTTGCCTGAGACTACAATCTATCAGGGGGAGGGAAAGTAAGTTCTCCTGAAGGGATTGTCCCCACATCCCTGGGTCCTGCAAGAGATGGGGGCGCTGTCACCATGAGAAAGAATCAGTTACTACCCCAGAAGCCTGTCCTGTTCTCCTTCACAACACTGCAGGATACTCAGATCTACTGTAAGCCAGCAGGTATGCACCACACCACACCATGTAATCGCAAAATCTCCCAGAGAGGGGGGGGTGGGGGGAAATACTTTTAAACTGGTTTCATTCCTACCTGTCAGGTAGATCCCAATATGTTTCTATCTCAGGCTTTAATTCCAACCCCTTGGATATCACCTGTGGTGTCCCGCAAGGCTCTGTTCTGGGGCCCCTACTCTTCTCAGTGTTCATCAATGATCTTCCTACAGCTTGTATGGGAGCTTCAATACACATGTATGCAGATGACACAATCATATACTGTATGTGTAGCCTAGTCCTCCGGCTATTATCTTTCTTTTGGCCCCTACTGTATAAGTCCTGTTAGGCACAGGTACTGTGAGGGATAAGCTCTCTCATGAAGGCCTAGCTTGTTGTTGCAGCCTGGATGCACTGTTATTGTATTCAGGGGCTGGCCTAACAACAACCATAAAGTGTCATCCTTTTGAGAGGATACTGGCTGGGTCACATGCCCATGATGTGATGCCTGTCAGTATCGGACCTGCCCTGTTATGGAGCAGGGTTACAAGCCTCTCCCTTGGGGTACAAAAGCTGACACTCTCCCAGAAGTCAGGGCTCTCTCCCCCCCCCTTGTGTTGAGGGAGCATATTACCCTTTATCCCAGTAGGGGGTAAAGGAGCTGAGGAGGGGCCTACCGGGCCTCAAGCCTTGTGGGCGATACTCCAGGAAATGTGCCTGCTCTTTTTATCAGTATGCTGTTAATAAAAACTCTGTTGAACTATACATTGTGACTCCTTGATTGGGCCACTATCTGAGTGCCAGTGTGGATCATCCTAGCTGCACCAGGATCCTCACTGGCTGGAGGCGCTGCACTTTGGATGATCATCACTGAGACCCTGTCCTGATGCCTCCCCATAACACTGCGGATTTCTCAGGACCTTCTGTTCAATCTCACAGGTATGCACCGCACCAGAATACAGGGTAGCTCTATGATCTCACTTAAGGGGGGGGGGGGAAGCTGCTACATATGCACACAGCCCTAACCCCTCTGACCTTGAACACACTTCAATCTGACTTTTTCAGACTTGAAAATTGGATTTCCCAAAAGAAACTGTTTTTAAACACTGACAAGACTGTAACAATGGTATTTGGAACCAAGGCTACATTTTTAAAGCTTCCAATGACTGAACTCCAGATTAGAACAACGCTAATACCACACTAACTCCTATTACTAGTTTTAAATAGTTGTGCATATGGTTTGACTCCCACTTAACATTCGGAATGCACATTGATACCCTGACATCCAAAACCTTTGCCAAACTAGGTGTACTTTACAGGAACAAATCCTCCCTAAGTCTGCTGGTCAGAAAGTGTTCACTGGCGACACACTTTATTCGAGCTCGGCTAGTCCCACGAATTCGGGTATACCCGGGTGTATTGAGGTTTGTGACTGTTTTCTGCCCGAGTGCATTGCGTTATTTTCCAGGCAGGGATTGAAGCATTTTATTCCCGCTGGCTGCAATACTGCACAGTATATATATATATATATACTGCATTACAATTCATGAATTTATGCCATCTGGTAGACACGCGAAGCATTGCAGCCTATTAAATCCTAATCATTATCATTTAACAGATCAGCCGCCCGTCAGCCAGGCATGAACCCAGGCTTGGAAGGCAAACGCAACGGGGCTTGTCAGAGGTGAGGAGCGGCGCATTCCAGGTATCTGCCAGGTACATACTGGGTATTTGCTTGAATAAAGTGTGTCGGTGCAGTATAGCACAGCAGATGATCGACAGCCAATTATCGACTATGGGGACATAGTATATGGCTCGGCACCCCAAACCCACCTTAGCAAACTTGATAGCCTCTACAATCCAATATGCGGTTTTGTTCTCCAATGCAACTACAACACACATCACAGTGAAATGCTCAAAGAACTAGATTGGTCATCACTTGAGTCTAGGCGCAAAGTTCATCTCTCCTGTGTTGCCTTCAAATACTTTCTGGGCAAGCCCTTCAGGAGTTGTACATGACAAAAATACATTTGAAACGCCATTAATTTGTGAATTTTGTCATCAAATTATCCTAGTATTGTCAAACTTCAGCCAAAAAAACGAATACCCCGTGCCATTTGTACTGTCCTTGGGATGAATAGTTATTTTCAAAGCTCCTTGTACTGTCCCCAAATATATTTGTATATAGTTATCATATCCCCTCTTAGATGCCTTTTTCTAATGTAGACAAATCTGAATTAGCTAGCCTCTCCTCGTGTCAGATTCTCCATCCCCTTTATTTATCTGGTGGCTCTTTTCTGCACTTTTTCTAGTTCCATAATTTATTTGTTATGGAGTTGTGCCCAAAACTGTACAACATATTCAAGGTGTGGTCTTACTAATGCTTTATACAGTGGCATAATTATACGTTCTCCCCTTCCATCCTCGGCTCGTTTAACGCAGGATAAGATCTAACATTATGGATATTGTGAAAAATCAAAAACCTACAGTATTAGGCAGCAAATAATTATTAGTGATAAAAAAATAAAGTGTAAGTAACACCACTTTAACTACAAATAGCAATAAACAATTAGTATACTGTCCTTAGAAAGTGCAGCTCCCAAAACAGAACTAAGACCAAATCCAACCAGCAATTGATTAAGAAAACAGGTGCGCAAATCTCATCAGGACATAGAAGAAAGAAATGAAGACACCAAATAGTGCAATATTGTCAATTATGCTAAAGCAGTAAAATTCAGGGCATTATTGAAAACCCTGCTCTCTGATTGGTTAAAATTCCGGGCATTATCCAATCAGTAATGCCCTGAATTTCAGCAGCTTGCAAAATGCAGTTTTCAATCTGTTTATTTCCAGCCAATCAGCTTTCAGAACAGCTGAGACAGGGCAGGGGATTGGTTTGAATTAAGTAAAAGCTCTGAGACATGGCAGGGGATTGGTCAAAAAGAATCAGCCACGGTTTGACTCCTCCCCCTCCCGAGCTGACTGAGATTTTCTGAGCAGATTCAGTTGAATTGGGGGGAGAGAGACTGCAAAGAAGTAAGTGTGTTGTGTATAGAGATGCAGTGTGTGTGTGTGTGTGTGTGTGTGTGTGTGGGGGGGGGGGGGTGTAGAGGTGCTGTGTTGTGCTGTGTTGTGTGTAGAGCTGGGGGGGAGAGTGCAAAGTTTAGTAAGTGGCTGCATTTTTTATTGTGGCTGCTGTGTGTGTGTGTGTTGTGCTGTTGTATGTGTAGCAGCAGTTTGTGTGAGTGTAGAGCTGATGTGTGTGTGTGTGTGTGTGTGTGTATAGAGCTACTGTGTGTGTGTATAGAGCTCCAATGTGTGTTTGTTTGTGTCAGTAGCAGTGTTTATGGGTGTAGCATGTGTGTGTAGCAGCAGAGTTTGTGTGTGTGTAGAGCTGCTGTGTGTGTAGAGCTGCTGCTCTGTGTGTAGAGGTGCTGTGTAGTGAGTGTAGAGGAGATGCTGTGTTGTGTGTCTAGAGCTCCAGTGTGTGTGTGTGTGTGTGTAGAGGCACTGTGTTGTGTGTGGTGTGCTGTTTTGTGTGTGTGTGTGTGTGTGTGTGTGTGTGTGTAGCAGCAGTTTGTGTGTGAGCTGCTGCTGCTGTGTGTGTGTGTGTGTGTGTACACAGAGGGGGCAGCAGTGTGTGGATATACAGTAGATATCTGCAGTGTAAGAGTATATAGAGGTGCTTTCATGTATTTACCATTTTATTTTAATAAAAAAATCTATATAACTATACAAAAGTGTCTAATATTTATGAAATAAGCCTACATTTAGCCTATAATAATAATAATCCCCTCAGAACAGGGCATTACTGGCCAATAATGCCCTGGCTGGGTTAAAGTCCCTCGGCTTCGCCTCGGGCCTTCAACTCTTCCAGCCAGGGCATTATTGGCCAGTAATGCCCTGTTCTTCAGGGATTATTACTTAATTACAACAATGCGATCAATGTTGAAAATTCTATAAATTTTGCACTCACGTGTTCAACGTGATTTAGGGCGTTGTGGTTATTAGAAGTTACCAACTTTTTAATCTGGATACATGCTCCGGATCAACACCAGTAATTTTCATAAGAAAGGAAGGGAAATCCACATACAAAGGAGAAAAAGCAAAATAGTGTAATATTGCTTTTAATATTAAAAACACAAAGTATTCCACTTACATAAGTGTCTTTGTGGTAGGCATTCAGACCACCCTGGGTCATATGGATAGATAGCACTCCACACAGCAACAGCATACACTGGCCTGATCGGTGCAGTCTTCCCCTCTGAATGTCACCAACAAAGTTCCACTCTGTAGTCCACGACTCCACCCAACGCGCGTTTCTACTTTAAAAGTCTTCCTGATGAGATTTGCGCACCTGTTTTCTTCAGCAAATGATTATTGCCACCAAGATATCAAAGTGAAGCTACAGATTGATGTGGTACGGAGATGTGTGTTACTGCGGTTATCAATTTATTTTAATTTAAAATATTTCATTTCTCTGAAACAGTTCAAGCAAATTGTCTGAAAATATAGTACAATTGGCACAATTATGCATTTAACGTTTTGTATTAAGAATCCGGACGATGAGATTTAGCGTTTAATTTTTTTTACTCGCTTAAAAAAAAACGAAAAAATTATTCCAAGATGCGGGCTGCAGTTTGGTTGAAACTTTTGGCAGATCTAAGGGGTAGATCGTCAGAGTAGTGTTTATTTGTCAATGTTAAATTTTCTCCATTTAACGTATAGATATCCGTAACGCGTATCCCGAAAGGTGCTCAGCGCTACGATGTCCTGGCATTTTTCTTCAAAATAGCAGATCGAAACATTTTAACTGACGTTTGGCTTAATCATATGCAAATCATATGGTAATAAGCAGTTTACCTAATAACGGAGATCCTCAGACCTTATGTTAGCGCATGAGAATAACTACGATATTTAGCACCTTCCAAAAGCTGGTTTTGCCTACATCCAGACCCCGATTATCATTTAGTTTTTAGCTGGGAAAAGTGTAAAAGCAATGTAATGAGTATAGGACATAACCCTTTCATTACAAAAGTTATATGTCATATACAGATATACTGTATATTAGAGATCATATAAATGTGTGGAACACATTAATAATAATAGCATGTTCTTGTATAGCGCTGCTAATTGTACGCAGCTCTTTACAGAGACATTTTGCAGGCACAGGTCCCTGCCCCGTGGAGCTTAAAATCTATGTTTTTGGTGCCTCAGGCACAGGGAGATAAAGTGACTTGCCCAAGGTCACAAGGAGCCGACACCAGGAATTGAACCAGGCTCCCCTGCAGCAATCTCAGTGGCAGTCAGGGTTTTTACTCACTGAGCCACTCCTTCTCCCAATTAACTGCGTCATAATTTTTTGTGATTAAATTGATGTCTGTGTGAACTAATATGGTATATAATATAGTAATGACTGTATAAACTATTGGTGTACAATAATGTATATCCATACATACTTAACAATATAAATTCATATTTCATCTTTATAAATGTACAATTCAAATAAATTAAGGATTTAATAAAAATGAAATATGAATTTATATTGTTACGGTATATATGGATATACATTGTATATGTATACGTTATAGTCATTATAACATTATACACTATATGATGAGTGAAAACGTTAATAAGTGTAAAAATTGAACATTTCTCAGTATTATAACAATATTTGAATTGGCTTTTGGTAACACACATGAAAATCTCTCTTAATAGCGCTGATTTTATAATGTGCCTTAAAGTTTGATCAATGCGCATGTGCAGTGTATAGGAAAATGCGTCTCTGAGACATGAAAATCCCCATTAATAGCGCTGCTACTCTGACGAACGGACATTATTTTTGCACCTCATTAGCTTTGAGGATACCCATTAATAATAACAAAACTAACATCTGTTTCGTGAACTTCACATTATTAGGTAAAAATGAACGGCCTTCTGATGACCTACCCCGTGTTTTGATGGCAGAAAGTGTGGCGTCCAGCCTTAAACATTACAAGCAAGTATTGTACCTTTTTAAGAGAAATTACTGAGGTTGCCAATGTCTCATGGCAGCCATCTTGTAGAGTAGAGGAGTTCCAACCTGCTGTTGTTGCAGTTAGACACAGATACAGTATATGTAGCTCCTAAGACAAAACAACAAATACTCTGTTATGTTAAATAAATAAGTTTGATTCTTACTTACCCGTGTCTAGCAAGTGTGCTTGGAAGAAGTGAAGTGTTTCAGTATAACTGAGAACAGAACGGTACCCTCAATTTTATCAGAATGGGCCAAGTCGTTTGGCCGGCGAAGAGAGAACACACTTACAAAACAAAACGGACAAGCACACTCAAATCGGCCCCACAGTCTAGTTGAAGTCTTTACTCACTCGCTCATCCAATTACAACATATGTGCAAAATCTTTGTAGCTGTCACAATATTAATTCAACAATCTCAATATTAAAAAATCCAAACTTACAGTACATATAAAAAATCTTCGCAAAGCCCCATATGTGTAGATTAATTCTACCATCAATAACCTGAAATAACATGTTCTTAAGAGAAGTAGTCTCTACTGTACGTGCTCTTTTTAAGTTTGTGTAAAGTTACGTTGCATAACCAGAATGATGTCTGACTACTGTATGTGAGAGCATCAGTTCTGTTACATACACTCAATCACACCTTTCATATCCACCATTTTACAATGGTAATTAATTATTACTTTTCACAATATGTTCAACATTCCACTGCAGTTTGAAATCTCTGGTAACAGTCACCAACACTTGACCCCTCTGCGTCGAATGCTGCGTTGTCATGGCGATGTGTCGCCACAGACAAGGTAAGGGAAGTTGCAGAGGCCTTATGTGATCTCCAGGCATTTAATTTAAATGTCTTGGGGAAGAGTGCGGGGCCTCTGTAAACACCGTGAAACCCCCTGGAAAATCTTGCACCCCCCAGTTTGCGCACCCCTGATTTAAGGTAGGTACAGGTGGCAGTTTTAAGGGCTTCAAAGGAACAATACTGCTTTACCCGCAAGTTTTTTATTTGTATATGTAAAGCATGTGACAATGTATAATTGTACATTCTTTCCTAAGCTGGCAATCGTTTAGTAGTCCTGTAAATCTGTAAAATCCTGATTGTGTGCCTAACGAAATGGCCACCTTCTGACTTTGCACTGCAGGCAGTGAAATGCAGCAGCTGGTATGTAATATTATATTACTTAGTGTAACACATTATTGTTACAGCTTTCAGAGTACTATAATAGACAGTCTGATGTTTGGAACACAGCAGCAGATCTGTTTGTGATACTTTGTTGCCAAAGGGCAGAGCTAAAAAAGGTATGTGTCAAAGCCTGTTTCAAAAGAGGAAGTAGAGGAAGTGTATATGACTTTCTAAATGGTTTCTGTAGCCACCAAAGTATGATCAGTAGATTAAAAAAAATCCTTAAAACTAGCATTAGAAGTTTAAAAAAATGCAGACTGTATTAACTAATACTACAGAACTGATTTATTTAAAAATAAACATGTAGGATTTTTCACATTTTTCCTCTTAAACAGCCTCCCAGCATGGTATAATTGTAGCTAAATCAGATTACTACAGTATCTTAGTCTCAAAACTAAGTATGAATGTTTGGAACCCGCATAGTACTCTGTAACAATCTCTCACTAAGCGAAAATGCATTCAGCTACTCTGATTGCACTTTGCCTTAAAGATAATTTTTAAGTCAGCGAAGGAACCCTTTGTCACGGGAGACCACGTTATTTACACCTTTTTTTATCGGGATCATTCATTGAGCAAAACAAAGTAATGAAATAAATTGACGTTTGTTCGCCATAAATTCGCTTACACACAATGATACACAAAATACAGACAAAAAGACACACTTACTTACTTTGGGACTGGGGTTGAAAACTAGACTTTCCTAGGTGCAGGGAACTTTATGGGAGAGTTTTATGCTGACTGGGACTTACAGTAACCTGGAATCTCCTGGAACAAAATCGGAATAAAATTCCATACGTCACCGCTACGTTCTCTTCTGCGTATTTGGTCCCTCCTGACCGCGAGTTAGTCCAAATCTCCTGGAACTCAAAATCGGCATCAAATCCCAGCCACGTCCACTATGATCATTTCTGAGACCTTGGGCGCAAAAGTGAGGACTTAGACTCTGGCAGGCAGGCTTTTCAGGCTTGAAATCGAAGCCGGTTGCTCTGCTATTCGCATAGAAACAACTTTGAAAAGTCCGCCCGCACTCTTACTACCGGAGAGAGCGAATCTGATTGGCTCATCAATTCTTATAGTATTTTCAGTTTCATTCACAAAACTGAACAACCAATCAACGCATGGGAACTTTCCAAAGCAGTCAATCAGAGCCAAGCCAGCTAGAAAAGCCGGGCCAGCGGGAAATCCTAAATAGCCAAGAGACATGCGCAAGCCTGCCACCTCTCTATCTGGCTATCTCAATACCACCCGCTGGACCGGCTCCACCAGGTCTGGCAGAGCAAGTGGCATCCTGGAGAACTGCCATTGATCTCCGGACCTGGTACTCCACCTTTCCCCGCTGACCAATTGCTATTCACACTTCTGGACATCCTCTGGTTGCTTTGAACTCTGATGTCCAGCAGACCTTTTGGCACCTATGGGTTAGCTCGGGCAGCCTGTTTGGACATCAGTTCCGAATGTAAAAAGCACGTCTTTTTATTAAAGTATATTTTCATACACTTCTGAGTCTCTGGGTACCGGGGACAGAAAAGGAAAAATATTGTATTTTTATTTCTATCTGCCTTTATCCCCACACTCTTTCCCTTGGACTGTTTGGACTCTGAGTCCCTCCTCAACCTTATATATGGTTGGGGCACCGACAAACCCTATACTGGTTGTGGGTCACCTTGGCACTAGCTGGAGTACCCCCCTTAACCTAGGGATTCCCTCAAATACAGGAATACATGTTTTATCCCTGTGCCTCAGTCTCCTTTCTGGGTTGTGCTGAAGCAGGGTATCCTAGTGGTGAGTCGCGCTTGCGTTTTCAAAGGGAGGTTTTGCTGGGACTATGTCCCTACATGTATCCGAGGATCAGTTATGATGCCCGGGTACATTTATGGGGTAATCGACAAACTCCGGGCCGCAACCTCCTAGGCACATTCTGTCAACGGTTCCTCCACAAAAAAAACCCCTTGAAACTCATACCCGAGCAATCCCTGCTTGATTGCATGCCCGGAAAGGGAAAAACACAAAAAACACTCTTTTAATACATACAGTACAGTATAACAGTGATACAATGTTACTGGGTCCAAGAGTCAACTCTCTTGGACCCTTATACATGGATCAGGGGTAACCAAAACGGGCCTCACCTTTATTAGAGTGCCTGGTTACCCCCTACCTTCACACCCTTCAATTCATTTAGTATAAAAATATTATCAACCTTCCAATCCCTCCTTATATCTTTACCAAATACCCCTAACTATAATATTTATTAGAAAATATAAATGAATTATTAACAAATAAAGATACCGCTTGGTCTTGATAAATATACAATGGAAGACGAAACATCGATGGTACTTGTTATTAAATTGACGCGTGCCTTTATGTACTTATGAGCTAACCCGATGATTATCTTGTCACACAATTTTAGTGCACCATTTTTGTGTATGTTGTTGGTGGGTTGGTATTTCTCTGATACTTGAGTACAACTACCCCAGGAGATGGAGAGCTGTAAATCTATTAACAACTTTTAATAAAGAAGCAATCACATCTCTGAGACTTGAATATAAGTATCCCAGGAGATGGAGTACTTGAAATGTATTTACAACATTGTGGTACTTGAATTGTATTTTATTTCTTTTCAATAAAGAAGCAATTATTTCTAGTACGCTCGCTTTACTCTGGAATTAATCTCTTGGGTTGTCTATAAGTAAAGTAGCTGAACCTTTAGCCCAGAGCGCTCCAACTGGTGACCCATGGGCCAGATGTGTCTCACTAAGGACCTTGATGGGGCACTTGGACTAGGACAACCTTTTCCCTTGTTGTTTAGTAATTGTGAGTGTTGGTTTTTCTTAACATTTTATGAATAAAGTATATGATTAAAGAGTATCTAGTGTTTGTTGCTTTTATTTTTTGTTGCATTTATTAACCTTTTGTTATTTTATAGTAGCTATATAAAGGCATGTCCAGCTACTTTTTGTCTGTTTAAAAAATGAGTACAAACTACAGACAAACTAGACTATTTGTTGTTTGCTGCTATGTTTTTGAGCATGATTTTCTTGTCAATATTATAGGTGTGTGTATAAATGGTGTAGCCTAGTCCCCTGGCTATCATCTTTTCTTTGTAACAGTATAAGTATAACAGTATAAGTCCTGTTAGACACAGGCACTCTGGGGGGATAAGCTCTCTCTTTGAGGCCTAGCTTGTTGTTGCCTGGATACACTATTGCTGTATCCAAGGGCTGGCCTAACAACAACCAGAGAGTGTCATCCTTGGGGAGGATACTGGCTGGGTCACATGCCCATGATGTGATGCCTGTCAGTGTCAGACCTGCCCTGTTATGGGGCAGGATTACAAGCCCCTCCCCTGGGGTACATAAGCTGACACTCTCCCAGAAGTCAGGAGCTCTCTCTTCCCTCCCCCTGTGGAGTGAAGCACTTACCCTTTATCCCATAAGGGGGTAAGGAGCTGAGAAGGGGCCTGCAGGGCCTTAAGCCCTGTGGGTACTACTTCAGGGAATGTGCCTGTCATCACAACATGTATGTTGCTAATAAAGACCCGGTTGAATCCATCTGTTGTGGCTACTTGATTGGGCCACTACCTGAGTTGCCAGTGGGGTGGATGCATCAGGATCCTCACCGGCTGGAGGCGCTGCGCTATAAGGATCATCACTGAGAGCCTGTCCTGATGCCTCCCCATACCATCACGGAGTTCTCAAGGCCTTCTGTTGTACCAAAAAGGTATGCACCGCACCAGAATACACCGGTAGCTATTTGATCTCACTTAGGGTAGGGAAAAAAGGTTCTACATAGTATATCTTATTACGTCACAATCAGAAAGAAGAGTAATATTTGTTTGTTAAGGTTTAAACCAGGGAAAATTATTAAAATATAATATGTTAAATAATGAAAATAGCATGTGTCTTTTGATGTGTGACTTCTGTACAAAGTACAGGAATAAATGCTCATATAAATAGTTTCTATTCATTTTATCCTGGATGACATTTTTTCCTAAGAATACAATGAGTCAGACAAAAGGGCATATGCAGGATGTTGTGATTAGAGATCAAGAGAAAGACCAACATGACCAATGCATAATGAATAATATTTGTCTTGTCTTTTTCCTCTCAGCTGAAAATGGGAATTTGGAGAAATATCAAGCTGATATTTCTATATACTCAAACAAGACTTTTGCAGAAAATGAATACAGAATAATTTAGAAAATGTACTTCAACCAATATAACCAACATACACTGAGCAAACCGTTAAACTATGATAGAATCAATAAAGAGGAAAGCACTTAGTGGTGTATACAGTACAGGCATACCCCGCTTTAAGGACACTCACTTTAAGTACACTCGCGAGTAAGTACATATCGCCCAATAGTCAAACGGCAGCTCACGCATGCGCCTGTCAGTACGTCCTGAACAGCAATACCAGCTCCCTACCTGTACCAAAGCTGTGCGCAAGCAGGGAGACTATAGAGCCTGTTAAACATGCGTTATTTACATCAGTGATGCACGTATATGATGTTTGCAGTACATTACATGCATCGATAAGTGGAAAAAAGGTAGTGCTTCACTTTAAGTACATTTTCGCTTTACATACATGCTCCGGTCCCATTGCGTACGTTAATGCGGGGTATGCCTGTACAGCAAATATGCTTTACACAGGATACCCAGTCCTATTCCAATCATTAAAACAACCCTGAAATCGCATAACCATTCCTTGCTTGACTGAATTCTCTCCTCAAATCCCAGCAGAATCCAATCCTCTGGCATCCTTCCTGACATTTCAGGTGACCATGCAATAGTGTACTGTGTAAGGAAAACCAAACCACCACAATCAAGCCTTAAAGTTCTCCTCATTAGAACATTTAGAAACTTTAACCCACAACAGTTTCTGACTGACCTTACCAACTGCCCTTGGCACAGAATCGATTTAATTCCCGACCCTGATTCTGCGCTCGACTATTTCCAATCCGAGTTCTTAAAACTCTGTGATACCCATGCTCCACTACGCAGAATAAGGGTACGGGGGGCCCACCTTCCATGGGTTACACCTGACCTTATAGCACTCTACCAGTTCAGGGATGCTTTGTGGAAAAGCTACAAAGTAACTGGCACTACCAAGGATCTCAATCACTACAGATACCTGCGGAACATGTGAACAAGGCAAACAAGGCATGCAAAAGCACAATATTACTCTGACAATCTCCACCAGAATACACCAAACCCAGCTAACTTCTGGAAGGTTATCAACAATATATTCCAGCCTCCTAACCATCAACAACCAAGTAATATCACTAAGGGGGATATTACTCTGACAAACCCCACTGACATTGCAAATGCATTCAATTATTACTTTGTGGGTGTGCTACTAACTTATTAGCGAAACGCAACACAAACCACAAACCTGAATCTCATCCTTGGAGTACCCATATAGCCCCACCCCCTCCCAACATTGCCCACAATTTTCAATTTGGCCCAGTATCCGAAGAGGAGATTACACAAGCGCTCCTCAAACTAAAACTAAGCAGCCAATGTGGACCTGACTTACTACAATCTAAATTACTAAAACTTGGTGCCCCAGCCATTGCCAAACCAATTGCATCCATAGTCAGCTCTATCTTGTCTGCAGGCCATATCCCGAAGGCCTGGAAAACTGCCAGAGTTGTCCCAATCTTCAAAAGTGGGGACAAAAACAATGTCTCAAACTACAGGCCAATCTCCCTTCTCCCAATCATATCCAAAGTCATGGAAAAATGTGTCCACTCCCAATTAAGCGATTACTCTACCAAGACAAAAGGTGTTTTTAATTTAGCCTTTGGTTTGTAGCCCCACATTTTTGCAACGTTGTGCTCCGCTTTTTACCCACTGGATCCTTCTAAGCATGCATACTGTAACTAGTAGTGCACACAGAACCACGGCCGAATTCCTGATCATACTGTAGTGATCAAGGACCTCACTCCTTCTGAAAACTGATGGTAAAACAATGGGAACTCTTGATGTATCAATATGGGTCTATATATGTAAAAGCAAGCCTATAGTAGATGGGTGTTTGTATGTATGTGTTCTTGTGCTTGATATGAAACCATGTAAAAACTAAATATATTTGAATGCTTTTTTTTTGTGTTTTCCTAAATAATATACCGTGAAGGGGTTTCTGTATTAAATGTTGAAATTTGTCTACCCCTTCTCTCTTCTAACCAACATTTGTTTTGAAAGTTGTGCCATTTGAATGTAAACATTTAAGGGCCAAAACGTACAGTAGCTGCAAACGTTGGCGACAGCAGGCCTGCATAACTCCAGTCCTCGAGGGCCGCAAACAGGCCAGGTTTTTAGGATATCCCTACTACAGCACAGCTGGCTCAATTAGTGGCTCAGTGTGACTGAGCCACTAATTGAGTCAGCTGTGCTGATTTAGGGATATCCTGAAAACCTGGCCTGTTTGCGGCCCTCGAGGACTGGAGTTGTGCAGGCCTGGCGTACAGTCTCTCCAGGTGGAGCCACCACATTTAAAATGTGTAACAGTGTTTCCCCAACCCGGTGGGAGATTTGGCCATTACCTCATATGTGGTGCATGCTACCTGTTGGTAAGCAGGAGGGCTAAGTCATCCACCGATGGTTGTGGGGACACAGGACAGGTTTCTGTCCCCACAACCATTGTTGTGGTTTCTGGGGTACATATCCCACATGGTTCTCTAGAGTGTAGCGCCTCCATCTGCCATAGGCTACAGACGAATGGAGGCGATCTCCTACAGTAGAAATACTCCCTCTCCTCCCAGCAAGATCACACACCAGGCAGGGGGCTCTTCCCTGCCTCTAGCAGAGGCAGAGTTAAGGCCCACACTCACTCTCCCACAAGGGGAAGAGGATCAGAGAAGGCCCAATGCTCGGGCACGCCGATGTGTGACCTGCCTCTCGCAGTGGGTAGTAGCACACCTACCAATTTGGGTGGCAATCTCCCTTAAGTACAGCCAGGAGGAGGGTACCAGGTCTGATCCAGGATTGGGTATGCCCAGGCCTAGTTCCACCTCCTCCCCCTGTCACTCAAGGGTACTGCAGGGAGTGAGGAAAACCCATGATTACTACTGGCTGCCTGCTCTTACCAGAACTTGCTGCCAGTGAGGTCAGACTGGTAGCCAGAAAACCAATCCTGGCTACATATGTTAAGATGAATTGACAGACTGAACAGGAGATGCCACAGGTGGACCACAACATCTGCTTTCAACTGAAGAACTCAAGACGTCTTCTATAATATCAGGCACACGGCAAGAGCTATGTAGAAATTGGCAAATTATTTTGGTGAATTTGGATCTGCAGCGGATCGGTGGAGTTTTCTTTGGTCTAGATTTCCGTGGATCGGTCTTAACATCAGGAAACCATCCAAACAAGGGGTAAACAAAGCTTCTATTCACTTGGGAGTATTTCTAGGGAAATACTATGCAGTCCACAACTCCCTTTAGATAAGCATGTCTCCCAGCCCCAAACATGAAATGAGCAGATATAAAAAGTCTTATAAATGAAAGTCTTATCTGTTCCTGGTGGTTTGGAGGGAAAATCTTCTCTGTCCCTGGTTGCTACCTTTTCCTCAGGGTTTTGTCAGCATTCAGGTTTAGAAGTTTCCCCTGTGTCTTGCAAGCAGCCTCTCCTGGTAGACTCAAGACGTCTGTCACCATGTCAGTCTCACAAGTTGTGAGAGTCAGGGATAATCTCTCTTTCTGTTTCAAGGACAGGCTTTTCTAAGCAACCTAATCAGGCAGGTGGTGTTTGTTAATTGACTACCAGCAGTTAACCACCACACTGCTGGATTAGAGGCATATTTCCTGAACAGGGATAACTCCCCTGTTACAGGACAGTGCACCCGTACATTATTTTGGTTGTGGCTAATAAACCACTACAGTTTAAAGTTTCCCATCTTGTCTAGCGTCTTACTGAACCCGCCGTGAGGCCGTCTTGCCACAGGTGGTGTCAGAAGTGGGATGCTACGCCTCTGGGGGTCAGTAGATGAAGATGTGTTGAGACACTGAATTCAAGCAGAAAAAAAAAAGCGTTATTTTGCTGAAGCATTGAATTTACAGCTAGCAAGTGCTGAATGTAAAGTTTGACCCGTCGGTTATGACAGGATTGCTGTTTAAAGCTAATGCCTTTTGCTGAAGCGAGTGAATTTGCAGCTAGCAAGTGCTGTGTGTAAAATTTGCCCTGTCTGGTATAACAGAAAGTGAAAAGGGATTTTGGCAAAGATGTTGCCCTAAGAAGAACCCAGAAGGTTCAAACATTGTAAAGCACGTACAAATTACGTGTGTTGTGCAAAGTCTGCCTCGGCGGGAATGAAAAAAAAGGGTTTTTTAAAATGGCCGCCGTCAAGTGTCAGTTTTGCAATGTACATAACCATTGAAAACAGTGTCCCTTCAGGCCATATGATGACGATGCATATGTGGCCCCGAGAAGAGAGCCGTAATTGCAGATGGAAGCAGCAAAAGTGACCAGTGTCCAGAGCGCAGGACCCCATAACCTTGGAGTCAGTGACCAGGAATTCGGAGCCGTGCCAGCTAGAAGGAAACCAGGTGACCTGCTAAAGGAGACAGTATGCTGGGCCTGTCATGAACCAGGTCACACGGGGGAAGTGTGTCCCCACATTCTCAAATATAAACAGTGGCAACAGGAGAAACATGATGAAGATTGTCTCCCGCAGCTGCAAAAGCAAGCAACGCATTGTGGGTACAAGCAAGATGTGGAAGCTGATACCAGTGTGTGTGTGCCCAGTACCACTGATGTCTCTTGAACTAATAAAACAAAGAGAAAGAAGAAGGAAAAGAAAAATATTTTTCAAGTCACAGAGGAAGTGACCGAACCACTCGAGCCTGCGATATCAGGACAACAGGCGTCAGCAAGCCACCGAGATGTGCTGCAGACCGGAGTGATGGGCAGAATTGTCACGGGAATGGTGGCAAAGGAAAAGGAGCAAAGGGAAGCTGAATCCTTAATCCAGGATAAGGAGGCCTTAATTTCTGCACTCCAAACTGCCCACCATGATTATGATGTCTTGCAGGAGCAATTGAGTAGGGAGCGAGAAGCGAACGCCGAGGTACAAGGTGTGTACTCCCAGCTATACAAGAGTATGAGGCTTTAAAGAAAACAGAGCGTCTCTTACGGAGTGAGTTGGAGGAGCTGACGACAAGTTTGGATAAGGCCAACACCGCAATTGGTACCATGGAATCAGAGAGAACAAGTCCTGACTGGAGCCTATACTATAAGATGTCCCAGGGATATGTGCAAAACTTCATCAAAGACTTAGAAGTTTCTCACCAAGAAGCTTACGCACTCAAAACAGAGCTGGAGCTCTCACGCCAGGAGGGCCACTGTCTAACTACAGAGCTGGGTACTTTAAAGAAAGCCAACGAGACGGTCCTAAGGGATATAGAGACTATGAAAATGCAGAATATAAACCTGAAGGAAGAGGTTTTAAACCTGACTGGTCAGGTCAGTGATGGGACTGAGAAGCTTCACCAAGCACAGAAAGTAAAGACGCAATTGGCGCAAGAAAAATTAGAAGTACAGGCTGCACTGCAGAATGCAAAGAAAATGCTGGAAAAAGAATGCCTCGCCCTGGAACAGCTGAAGGTCACGTTGAGCGCCACAAGAGCATCGCTGCAGGTGGAGCTTAGAAGCCAGGTGACTCGGTGTGAGAGGGAAAATGAGAAGGTCCAGAGACTGAAGCAAGAGCTGGAGAAGCAGAGAGGCAGCGCCATCCCAATGAGTCAGTATACCAAGGAAAAAGGGGCCTGGAAAACAGAAGCAGCAGCGATCCTAGCGACAAGAACTGCAGAGCTCCAAAAGATGAAAGAGGCGCTTATGCAAACCCAGAGTATCCACCGGGAAGAGGTGAAGGCCCTGAGAGGGGACTGGCAGCATCAGATTGAAGAGTTGCAGATGCAGTTTGCTGAGCGCGAGATGCAGCACGCCAAGAGGGAGGAGGTGTCCGTCCGTCAGGTGGCCAGCCTGACATTGCACCATGAAACCGAGATGGCTGATATCCACAAGCAGCTGGACTACACGACCAATGAGGGGGCCCGGCTACAGCTAGAGCTGGACAAAGTCCGGGAGGAGCACCAGCAGCTGCAGGTCCAGAATAAAGAGACAGATTTAAGCCTTGCTCTTAGTCTGCTAGGAGATGTAGAATCGCGACTCAACTCTAAAGAAGCTGTACTGGATGAAAGAAGAAAGGCAGAAGGACTGCTTCAAGACCTGAGGAAGGACCTGGAGTCTGAGTGTACTGGCCGCAAGATGGCGGAGAAACAAAAGTGTGACCTAGGCAAGGAGCTCGAGGCTCTGAAGACTGAGCGGGACGCTACGTTGGACTCTACTGCTGCCCAGCAGGAGGTTTCTCAGATGAAGCTGGAGGAAAAGCTTACAACCCCAAGACAGACGTTTGGGTGACTGAAGCAGTCCAAGGAAAAGGTGGCGGTAGAGATAAAGCAAGGGAGACGCACCAGGAAGCATGACCGTGATACCGTTGCAATACTACAGTCTACTTTCCACAAGGCACGGAAGGTGAAGGCCAAGTGGCGATGCAGTAGCACAGTAAGAATCCAATCATACTACAGTGCCCAGGGGACCCAAAGTGGATTCCTTGCCATGAGGGTAACTTCAGGTTAATAAGAATCCCGACCAAGTTGAAGTACTAAAGATAAATATTGTGGAATCCAACACTGAAGGTACGCTGATGGAGAAAGGTCCAAAAGCCATCACTGCTAAAACAGAGTTGCTGTCTTCACAAGAGAAGGCCAAACAGTCACTGGCGAGTATATGCAATGAGCTGACCGAGGTCAAGGCTCTTCTACAGGGTAAGGGAGACTCTGAGCACAAGAGAACGATGCATCTTCAGGATTTGCAGATCAAGGTTACAACATGGCGTAGATTCCTGGTAGAGAGAACTAATAGACAGCAGGGTGCTCAGGAACCTTTGCAAGAAGAGACACAACAAAAGCAGAGCATCAACCTTAAACTGGCACAACACAAGGAGATAGTGAGGTACCAGTCTTCAGGCCCAGATGGCCTGATAATTACCCCAAAAAGAAAATGCCTAAATTGGAAGGCAAGAAAAAACAAAAGGGGGAGGAAAGGGCTGACGTCGGACATTTTCAACAAAGATGCTGGTGCACAGGAATGGTACACAGGCCGCTCCACAGGACAATGTTTCACTGGGGGGAGGGATATGTGACAGAGTCACTGACTCAGTAGGCTGGAACAGTGAATGGAGAGATGCTGCAGCCAGTACACAGAGCGTTAATCGCCTCAGAGAGAGAAAGCACAGCTGAAGACTGATTAAACAGGGGCTGAACTCATCAGTGAAACAAGTGCTTTAAAAAGCAGGAAGTTGCTCACACAAGGTGATCTTGTTTTTCCCCAGAAGGCTGGAGAGACCTCTCCCGGCTAGGAAGCCCTAGCTGTTGCTCTGGTCCCCCAGTCCTGCGAGGAGCTTTGCTGCTGGGACCAGCTGGGACCCCAACCCAGGATAAAGATTGCTGCAAGCTGGACACAGCCTGCTCCCCGGAACCGGTGTTCCTGTTTGCTATTGGAGCTGCTTTACAGATAAGACTTTATTATGACACTTATTTGTTATACTTTGTAGAGCACATGTTTTGGGCATAACCAGATTAGCTGGCTGCCCTGTTAGTAAGGGCTCAAGAAGTGAGTTAGTTTCCCTAACGGGAATAGGCTTTATTTTCTAGAAAGTAGTTTCTTAAAGGGACAGTGCACCCGTACTTTATTTTGGTTGCAGCTAATAAACCACTACAGTTTAAAGTTTCCCATCGTGTCTAGCATCTTACTGACCCCGCCGCGAGGCCGTCTTGCCACAACATATATATTTAGGCACTGTACCGTGTATAAGTTTCACTGGATGTGCACTGAGCTCTGTCTGTGTTTCATGTTCTGTCTCTGGTTTTAAATATATATTGCCATGCTCAGTAGCACTCCTTTGTGACGCTTATATGCTTATATATATGTTGTGGTTATTTTGGGGGTTCAATATGAGCTTGTAGTTGTCCTGTATACAATTCTTGTTCAGCTGGTCTTAGCTGATTGGAGGGTGGCAACCTCCTACCTAATTGAAGCTCACCCCCTCCCACATTTAAATGGTTAAAAGCTCACTCCATAGCATCTCCCACTCTCAGGGGAACTTGCTTGCTTGCAGTATGATTGTGACAAATCTAATACAGAGTGCTTTTCCTGGTAATGTACAGGTTAATAAAAGCTTCAATCAGACTTAGAACTATGCAACTAATTTTTACAGATTTATTATAAATAATTCTTCCTGGTAATGCACAGGTTTTAAGAATTTATAGTAGTGTTAGGGACCCTTGAGATGAGGTGTGCCGTGTAGTGGCTCAGGGGCTTACAACACTTTGGCCAAAATGTTAAACTAAAAGACCATTTTATTTAATAGATATCTATACATATATATAGTTAGGCACTGTACCGTGTATAAGTTTCACTGGATGTGCACTGAGCTCTGTCTGTGTATCATGTTCTGTCTCTGGTTTTAAATATATCAGAAGGTACCCAGGGCCGGTGAAAGGTGGGAGATCCGGGACAACTGTTCAGTGCCCAGCTGCTCCACAGGGTCCGCTCGGACATTACTGAAAGCAGAGACCAACTCGGAAGTCAGGTACAACTTCTGTGATGGTTCGTCTGGACTCTCCTCTGCATTTGGGCCTGGACCAGGACAGGGCTATTTTATTCATTAGACACAATAGGATCAGTGTCTAGGGCCTGCAAGCCTTTCATGGACCAACGAAAAAAGTTGAGATACGGAAAAAAATTGTATTGACCCAAAAATAGGAAAAGGAAACTGCAAAATCAAAATAAATAATTTTTTAATTAAATGTCTTTACTAAACTTAACATGTCGCAACTCTCACTAAACTTCTAAATCAAAAACAATAACTTTTAGTTAAATGTCTGTACACTAAACAAAATGAAGAAATATTAACAAAACTTAAATTATGGTAACTTTGCGGCTCTTTTTGTCAGCAAAATAACATATAACGTCTTCAAATGTAATGTCCCACATTATATAATTTTAAATTGAAATTAATGCAAGGGAAGATAGACATTTCTGTCCAATGGTTGACGGAAGACAATTGTTGACTTTTTAAAAAGTATGCTCTCCTTTTGAACTTGTTCCAAAAATGGAAAGATATATTTTAAAAGGAATATTTACATTTCGAAAACTTGTAACCAGCTTTTTATTATTATTACCAGATTTCTTGTCTGCGGACATTCGCGAGAACAATAGAAACTCATCAATAAATGCATGCATGCATGTATGTATGTATGTATGTATGTCTTTATTTATATAGCGCCATTAATGTATGTAAGGGGGTCACCCCTGGTTCCCCTGATCTTCCTTTGCCCCCTGCCTTACCCCTGTGGCAGTGGGGGAAGGGGACGGCGACTTCTCCCGGTTGGCGCTGCCATCTGGGCCGGCGCCGTCGGGTTCCTGATGCTCGCGCATGCACGAAGGGTTGCGCATGCACAGGTAGCCGCGGCGGCCATGTTGTGGTTGGCGCGAGATTCGCGCAATGCGCTGAGTTTGGCAAGGGTAGCGGTGGACATTACAAGTGTGCAGGCGCTCTGGGAGGTTGCGCAGGGGCAGTTAAGCATAACGGCGGCCATTACAGCTTCGCACAGGCGCAGTAGAGATCGCGCACGCGGTCCCCATAGGAAAGAGGTCCTGAGTGGACTACATCTTCCAGCAGCCTCTGGGGAATGCCTTATGATCCCTGTCACCTGCAGCCAGCCAGCCACTGAGGCCTCGTTCAGGGTGCTGGCTTCGGAGGGAGGGCGTGCTTACGTGCGAGCTGCCGTTGGAAACAATGTATTCAAATTGAATTGTGGTTGTCAGGGTAGCAGCTGCCCTGTCTCCGAAGTACGGAGTTGACGCTGGCTAAAGTTTCAATAAACAACCCAAGTTGTTTTTTGAAGCTGCAGCAGCGTCACTGGTACCTCGGCAGCCAATGAAATCATTCATTCAGAATGATTTCAAGACTGCAACTTCGATCCCTAAGCTGAGGTCTGTAGCCCCGCCCCCTCCCCACCTCCTCAACTCTTGAAAAAGTCTGCTGGGGAGGATGTACACACATCGCCCAGCAGACTGCCGCTCGCACACGCGAACGCCCGCCCTCCAATTCCTGCCTCTGGCACCCTGAATGAGGACTGAGACTTGCAGATTCTCTGCAGCAGGGAATTGGATACAATGGGAAGCACATGAGGCAGTCAGACTTAGGAGACAGAGGGGGAAGGAAGGGGGGCAAAGAGCTGCGAGCTTCTGCCCTAGGCCAGAAATCCCCCGGGCTAGAGCTGAGGCCCTGACTCCCAACTAGTGAGGGTGGGTGTTCATAGGGACAGGCCCTTAGGTAAGGACCCTGTGCCCCTTCAACTGTGTGCTAGGCAGGGACCTAGTGACAGTACCTGTGCAGTTCCTTAGTGTATGGAGAGGTAGAGACACTGTGCAGTTCCTTAGTGTATGGAGAGGGAGAGACCCTGTGCAGTTCTTTGGTACAGGGACCCAGTATAGTGTATGCTGTATGTTCCTGTATTCTGCGTTGCTGATCCAGAGACTGTCCTTACGGTGGGACGTCCGGCGGGACCCCATCCCACGCGGAGGTACAGATCAGCGCTGGACCAAGCGGCGTCGGTAGACCCTTTGCGAAGACACCCAGGTGTAGAGACACCTGGGCAGGTATTTACAACCTTCCAACCGTGCACCAACTTTAACTTGCTCCTCACATGTGACAGACCTGTTCACACACTTGGATGGGCTTGGACTCTTTGGACACAGGCTTGGTAAGGGTATAGCCCAGTTAGAGGCTAAGGAGGTTATAGCCCAGTTAGGGGCAAGGTTATAGTTGCCAGCTAGTGGCAGAGGGTGGTACATATATCTTGTTGTGTATTACATTCTGCATATAGTAAAGACCGTTGCTATTTTACATCCAGTGTATGGGGGCTATGCACTAAGCTCAATGGCTTTGCGTTCTGATTTGGCCAAAAAGCAGGTTCGTTAAAAAGTGAAGCCGGGGACGCGATGCACTAAGGCCTTGAGGCCATTTTTTAACGTACCTGCTCAAAAAAGCTCAAAACAGCCACAGCGTACGTGTTGCTTTTTTCCCCCCTGCTAGCGTTCTGAACCTTTCCGTTCGCTAGCTGATAGAAAAAAAAGCCGCATGTAACATTTGCATGGAGATTTGCTATCTCCATGCAAGACTGTTACAGGCGATCGTACACTAAATAAATACATTTTAATAATAGTGTACATGAGCAGGGGATCTCCCGAGCTGAACAGCATTGGTTTCAGTTCCGAGGACCCCCTACTTCAGGAGATATAGGCCCCGTTATGGGGTGTCGGTATCCCCTGCAGTTTAAAGCTCCCGCGTCACGTGACCGGGTTATTTACATTCTGCAAGGGATACCGGCACCCCATAAAGGGGCCTATATCTCCTGAAGTAGGGGGTCCTCGGACCTGAAACCAATGCGTTTCAGCTCAGGAGACCCCCTGCATATCTACACTAGTATTAAAACATACATAACAATAAACAATAATTCATTACCGTAGCGGCTATCCGCTATGGTAATGAAGCAGCATTAATGTATTTTAAATAATAGTGTGCGGGAGCAGGGGGTCCCCTGAGCTGAACCGCATTGATTTCTGCCTCAGAGACCCCCTGCTTCCCGAGTTACAGGCCCCGGTTTGGGGCATCAATGCCAGTGCGGACGCCATCTTTAGAAGCCCACGTCGCGTCTTGGACGCTATAAAGATGGCGGTGGCACTGGCACCCGATGCCCCATACCGGGGCCTGTAACTCGGGAAGCAGGGGGTCTCTGAGGCAGAAATCAATGCGGTTCAGCTCAGGGGACCCCCTGGTCCCGCACACTATTAATAAAAATACATTAATGCAGCTTCATTACCTTAGCGGATAGCCGCTAAGGCAATGAAGGGGGGTAAAGGCACATTAGCATGTTTATTGGGGACAATTGTCCCCAATAAACAACACACATCCCCCCGCCCCCTAACACATACAGTACTGTAATGGGCAAAATTACTATTATCCACATATGGATAATAATGCATTTGCCCATTTTAAATACATTTAAATTACAATAAATACAGTCAAAACATTTAACACTTACGTTTTACAGGCACCCACGATGAAGGCCATCTTCATCCTCATCTTCATTCTGCCCATGCCCCTATAGTGCTGCAAAACATGCACAACAATTACAATAGCCAATGTAATGTCCCCTAACCCCTTAATCACCATATCGGTTATTAACCGCTACAGTCATTAAGGGGTTAACCCACCCTCACCCACCACTCGGGAGGACTACATACCCTCCCACTCTAACCCCCCACCCTGTGAGGCCTAACCACCCTCACCCACTACCCACAAGGGAGGCATACCCACATACCCTTGGGGCCAATACACCCCCCCCCCAACACATACTGTACAATAATGTGCAAAATAACTATTATCCAGATATGGATAATATATTATTTGCCCATTATGAAACACATCAAACATGCACAAATCAAAACATGAATTTTTAATCTTAAAATCACCACATTGTACAATAAATCTTAGCATCTATTGCAAATATAAGCCAACAAATCAGCAGCTCCACAAATGTATATGAAATGTCACACAATTGCATAGAGTGTGTACATGATGCAATTAATCTGTGCATCATGTAACACTATGCAAAATATATGTAACAATAAAATACACTATGAACAATGTCCCCTAACCACCAATGCCATCATGAAAATCAATTAGAAACTAACCAACATCAATACAATTAGCATCAATTAATTAATCCATTTCCTCAAACAATTAAAATACAATACAAATCAATTATACAATTCCCTATTCAATTGCTAAAGCCAAACCATTGCCAAAACAATTCTAATTTAAATTAACCACCATCATTCTAATCTTATTACCATAAAGAAGCCATTAGCTAAATACAAATTACATTTTTCACAACAATGACAAAATAAAGATGCTAAATACATTATCCATACATGAAAAGAACCTAAACATGAGCCAAACAAACAATTATTATCCCTGTATGTCTATCCATACAGATAGATAAACATAACATACAGGGGCAATAATACAGCATCAAATACAATGCATTTACATACAAAATTCACATACAATACACCCATTCCGTGTCCGTGAATGTATTATATACATAGATACATTAACGGGCATTAAATGGGAGTGAAAAAATAAAAGACATGAATCCAAAATCATAAAAACCTGTAAAAGTAAAAATAATAAACTTTTCTTTTGCTTACTCACCATTAGATGTCCACTCTCCGAAATCCAAGTTACCCGGAAGCACAGGAACCAATCCACAGGTAAACCATAAAATAAAAAACCATAACAAATCCACGTCTGTGTCTTCTTTCTTCTTTGGGGTCTTCTGGGGTCTTCTGCAGGGACCCCCGCACTCCCGCGGGAACCCCCGCTTGGTGAGCCGGGGACACCCGTGCGACCCCCGGGCTCCGTCGAGACCCCGCGGGGTCAGCGGGGACACCCGCCAGCCTGCTGTATGGGTTTTGCGCATGCAAAAATAAAAAGCCAGAATTTTTTCTAAGTCCAGATTTCTTTGCGTCTACTCTGACCTGACGTGTTCTGATCAACGCAACTTTCGCATTTGCTAAGGTTGCGTTGCTTAGTGCATCCCGCTTAAGGGCAGAATTTCACGCAAACAGGGTTGCGATCGATCAAAGTTGGAAAATATACCTGAAAAAAGTCATTTTTAGACCGCAAAGTGCCTGTTTGCGTTGCTTAGTGCATCGGGTTGAGCCAAAAATCACGATCGAAGAGCACTTTGCGGTCTAAAAGTGACTTAACGGAGCTTAGTGCATAGCCCCCTCAGTGTTCATTTGTATGTGTTCGGCGAGGAACAACTCCCGCTCTGCTGGGAGCCATCGCAGCTGGAGGCGCTGCACCATATAGTATTGTTCAAGAGGATACACCCCAGGCTCTCATTGGCGGAGGCTCAGGCAAAGCACCACACCTGGTAACATATAGGTCCCCCCTCACATACACTCTAAATGCAATTGGGTGGGGGAATACCCGTTACATGTACATAGCGCTTCACAGCAGTAATATACGTAACAATCATATAAATAACAAGTAAAACAAATAACACATAAAAGGGAGAAGTGATTCAGACATTAAAGTACCATTTAGGAAAAGGAGTCCCTGCTCCGAAGAGCTTACAATTGAATTGGTTGGTAGGAATAACATACAGAGCCAGTAGGAAGGCATTCTGGTAAGTGCGTCTGCAAGGGGCTAAAGTTTATGTACTGCTGCGGCCAAGTTTATTCGAGCATTTGCCCGTTCTTGGCCTGGGCAGTAGCCTGGCGCGCGCCCGAGGGTGACGGGCGCGCGCCGAAGCAGCGGAAGAGCGCCCTCCGATCGGGGCGCTCTCCCTACCGCTGCCGGGTCCGCCGGGTCCCCCGGAACCCCCTGCCGCCGTCCCCCACATCGCGGGACACCAGGGCTCCCTTGGGGAGCCCTGGACGCGCGTGCAGGGGGCGCAGGCTCCCGAAGACGCGTGACCGCGCGTGGCCACTAGCAAGCCGGGAAATCTCCCGGCTTGCGGATCTGGCCGATGCGCAATAAAGCGTGTCGGTAGTGTATGAGGTGTTAATTATCAGCCATGGAGCTACTCATATGCTTCGTTAACAAGTGTCTTAAGGTGGGTCTTAAAGGTGGATAGAGAGGTTGCTAGTCGGGTATTGAGGGGAAGGGCATTCCAGAGGTGTGGGGCAGTCAGTGAGAAAGGTTTAAGGTGGTAGAGGGCTTTAGATACAAAAGGGATAGAGAGAAGACATCCTTGAGCAGAATGCAAGAGTCAGGATGGTGTATAGGGAGAACTAAGGGCTGAGATGTAAGGAGGAGCAGAAGAGTGTAAAGCTTTAAAAGTGAGGCGGAGAATTGAGTGTGTGATGCAGGATTTGATAGGAAGGGACTTCATTAGGGGAGACGCTGAGACAGATTTTGGAAATAGTAGAGTGATTCTGCACGTTCGAGATGTGATGGATATAAGTAAATTAATACTGTATATTTTTGATAATTTAATTGAATTGTTATCAGCGAAATGGAAGAAAAGCTATGCTCAATAATTCAGCTATTTGTATGAAGAAATAACAACAATTTTCTTCAATAAGCAGTAGGGGGAGCTCAGGTTCCACTTCTATGATAACAAAGCTTGTACAGGATTCCAAACCTGCCTTAAAATACGGATTGGTCCAGTACGTACCTTTCCAGCATAACATTATCATATGGTTAATCTCTGCAATCATCAAGGTTTGGGCATTTAAACCATCAATAATATAAATATTAAGTTACAGTATATTACATTTTAAAATGATTTGCATATTTTCACAGGAATCTAATTAAAGCAGGCATAAGGACTTTCAATTAAGTATGCATGGGTAATATTCTCCTAAATCATAAAAATGTAACAACTTAACAAAATGTAATGATGCCCTGTCAAATGTCAAACCTTAGTAACATCTGCACAATACCGCAAGTGTAAATTTAGTTTAAAGGTGCAGTCCAACCCTCAGGTGATTGCAAATAAGATTGTAAGCTCTTGGGGCAGAGCCTTCTGTTGTCCTTTACCTGCCATGTTTATTATTTATTTATTTCTTTATAAAATATTTTACCAGGAAGTAATACATTGAGAGTTACCTCTCGTTTTCAAGTATGTCCTGGGCACATGTTTATCCCCATTGTTTGTACTTTATTTACGTTGTATTGCAATTTTGTAAAGTGCTACGTATATATATATATATATATATATATATATATATATATATATATATATATATATATATTTATACATAAGTAATACAGCACTTTGGATATCTGCTTGTAAAAATATATTGTTTTTTTTTCCCAACGTTTTTGATTTCCGTTACTTCAGTCAGAATTAATTAAGATAGTATGATAAAATTATTATTTAATTATTTCCATTAAGACATGGATACAAAAATCGGAACATTGTATATTTCTTAGGAAGCTTTTTTTTTTTTTTTTTGGTGTGCTGTCCCCTATTACAACCAAAAGAATAATCTTAAACATAAGAATGGATATTGCCTTTCCATTGAAATTAATACATGGCCTTATTTACATAGTTGGTGTGCAACCGTGTAGCAGAAAATGCCTATGTGACATTGGATCACGCGCGATTTAATGTTATTTTTCTCTATATTACACGGTTTCAGTACCATAGCATTGGAAGATTAATCTCACCAAGCTCTTTCAGTAATATATAGATTATTATGATTACGTTGATGGGATTTGTAAATTGATATTCTTTGTAAGTACCATAGCATAACATGGTGACCAGACTCTAACATAAATTGGATCCTGCCACGGTAAGTAGAATGCTGTGAAACGGAGGACAACATGATTGATTTTCCAAGAAGAAAACCCAATACAGACTTAAGTGAAGCTACTGTATTATTTATATGAGCTGCTCTGTATGTGTAGCCTTCTAATTATAACTACGTTGTAGATATTCCATTCTCAAACTATTTTAATTTAATCTGGAAGTGTTTCAGTGCTATTTACTTATTATTATTTTGTAGTTCTTACATACTGTGTGTGATCAAAGGAATAACATAAAATAAGTTCAGAATGGGAGCATAGCATTAAAAAAGATGCAAAATTCCATCATCACATTTAAAAAAAATATTTCTTATGTGCAGATATGGTTGCCAGGTGGCATCTCCAAAAATACTGGACAAAATGGTGAAAGGAACGACACGCTCGAGACACACACACACACACACACACACACACACACACACACACACACACACACACACACACACACACACACACACACACACACACACACACACACACACACACACACACACACACACACACACACACACACACACACACCTCGCTCCATGCTGCTTCCTCCTTTTTTTGGCCCCACCCCAGGCTCCTGACACCTCCCCCTGATTGGCTGCATTCCCCAGCAGCAGCCAATCAGGATGAAGGAAGCATTCTTAAACTCAGGAGTAGTATCTTTCTTTAATATTTGAAAGGTCGCTGTGTCCCTCAATAATATCATGGCATCCGGTACATATTTATCTTTATCTTGGATAACTATGCCCTTTCCTTTATCTGCTTGTCAAATTATTATTTCTTTATTTTCCATAAAGACCTTAATTTTTTTCTTTTTCAGATAAATTTAGTTTCATCTGTTTTTACACTTTCTTTAAATTCCTCTTACACCATCCGATGAAAGCTCTCCATCAAGCTCCCCATCTAACTATATGGATAAAAGGTGGATTTGTTTCTAAATTAGGTATGTACTGTATGTAATTGCCATTATTTTTGTTGTGTATTTTTTCCCTCTATTCTCTCCAAGGGAGATTTAAAAATATATATATATATATTCAACGTTAATCTTCTTATATATCAGTAGACGGTGTTAGGATTGTGTGCCTGGGGTTGGGGCCAAGCACATATGACCCATGGATGCCCCATTTTCCTCCCTCTTCCTTTCACCATAACAGACAGTGACACATAAAATGCCACTCTGTATCTGGGGTATAACGGCTGCGGCTTTTATTAAACTCCAACATATATAACTATTACTGAGTGGTGACGTATTTTGCATTCTGTTACCCCTTATACTTGTGTACCCAATTCATGTAAACCATTGCATCAAATTATATGGCATAATATTTTTACATGTGGTCACAAGATCTCAGTTAGGTTGATTGTCACGCAGGTGTGCTTACACAAAGCCACCTGCACCCTGTATATGTCTTGCTTTGGATCTTTATCTTAGACCCTTGCCTCCAGGTCCATTATGTCTAGGTAGTGTTGAGCCCCCCTCTTCTTTTATATTTCATCCCCTGTTTTAATCACCTGAATAAAATTCTTTTTTGTTACACTTTCATTCATGTCCGTGTGCTATTTTAAGGTTGCTTTCTCCTTGTTGTTTTCATATCTATTTAACCTTTAGCACCACTGTTTAGTCACACAATATATGACTTATATACAGGTGTTCTGGACACAGTTTATTTAAGTGTTGAGCGATATTCCTGTGTGTCATAATATATATATGTAACGGCTGGACCCCCCTTGTCTGACCCACCCAATCTCACATTGGCCCGTGTGGTCTAACCGGTCCCCATTACAAGGTCGTGTGTGGTGGTGCACCTGCAAGTAACAGAACTCCTGAGTCTCCCGCTTGGTGTTATAAGAGGATATCATCAGGACAGGTATCTGAGGTAGTGGTTACGAGTCCAACTTACTTCATGTGCAGCGCCTCCACCTCATCAGGATCTATGCTTCCGCAGGGAGATTGTCCTGGTGAGGAACTCCTTCTCGGTGGTGACTGCCACTGCAGAGTAATCTCACACTCACACAGCGGGAATATCTTTGAACATGGCATCTTTATTGTAGACTGGGATGTAGCAGACTGCCCCATGCAGCTGCCGGCTCTAGCCGCACATCTCTCCGTGCTGTCCCTTTGCCAGGTACGCCCTCCCGTATTGAAGTGGGATTCCCTTTCTCCTAGGGAGATCACCACTGCGCCAGGTCCCTGGACACAGTGTGGCTTAGACAGACTTGATTGGTCACTCTGCTCCCGCTAGTTACAGCACTAGGGTCACAAAAGTATTCCTCCAACCGCTTCACACAACTGCTGGCTCACACTTGCAACTACTTTGCCAACAACACTAACTGACAGTGTTGTGCCCTTTATACCTCAGGGGGCAGGCGCATCTCTGATGTCACTATCCAGGGACTCAGAGCATACAGCCACTCCCTTCCTTACACAGGGCACCACACCCTGGTGTGAGGGAAAACCTCCATAACTACTGTTGGCAGGCCTGTACTTACCAGGGCTTACTGCCAACAGGGAAGATGTACGCAGTCATTATTATGCATGGCTACATACTCCCCCTGGTTAATACCCACCGTCCCGGCTGGGACCTAAATTTGGTGTACCTTGCGCCAAGAAACACTGCAAAAGAACACACAAATAACATGGCAAACATCATCACATTGACATAATAATGCAAGCCCATCTCACTCACTGACCAGCAGGGAGCGCTAACGAAAAAGCAGACCACTCTAATTTGGCACTCAATAGTAATGTCGAGGATCTGACTTCTTCACCTCCCGCCCCGCGGCATCATGCACAGTCACGCTGTATTCCCGTGGTATCCCTCGCTCATTGCAATACACCACTTTGTGCATGTACACACTGCGTCCTATCTTCCAGACCCGCATAAGTTGAGCTACCCTCTGCTCGGCCGGAATTCCTTTAATGGCTCCCCCTTTTTCTACGATATAGTGCTGGATATCGTTTTTAAGACATCTCTCCCTATTCTCCTCTATCCCTCTCATTAGAGGTTCCGGGACATACGGGTAATCAAGCCCATGCGACCTTCTGTATTTTGCCGCAATAGCCCGTTCAGCTCGGCAAGTCCTGGTCAACTTACTTTCGCCAGCCGCCCCGGGCAGCACCCATGACAGGGGCTCATCGGTCTCTACCGGGTCATCCAACCCTGCGGACCCCTTTGGGATAATAAGGCCTGCCTGGATACTGTCCCACCTTACCCTTAGGGCCCTAAGGTATGCCTCGTCATCAAAGTCCCCGGCAGCCCACCAGTGATCAACCACCCCCTCCCTTTCTAGGATAAATCGGGTGCGGTCGAACCATGCAACATACCCCTCGTACAACGGGGCCCACCACCTAGTCTCCTTCCGTTCTTCGGAGCTAGGTTCTATAGACTCCTCTATTGACTCCTCATCAGGCCCACCCGAAGATACCCCGGACGTACCCTCAGATCGCCCCACTTGGCTCTTACTCTGTGACCAGTGTCCGCCCTCAATACCCAGCGCGCTATAATTCTCGCTGGCCATCGACCCACGTCGAGAAATCCTCCCTCCACCCTCCGATCCATCATCGGACGTTCCCCAGTCCAGGCTTCCAGTCCGTTCTTGGATAGGACCCCGGGAATCCCCTGATAACCCTAAGCTAGAACTGGACCCGAATGAAATAGTGACGGGGACAGGGGCTTTAGCTAGGGCCTTGGGGCTAACCTTGGGTGTGGACGGGGTTTGGTGACGGGACCGAACCGTAGGTATAGGCAGGGTTATGACCTGCTCCCCAGCAATACCTGTCTCGGCTTCGGCACAAAGTCTCTCTTTCTCACCGGCAGTTGGGCTCTTCACTCTCCGACTCAAGCGCCCATTCCGTCTGGCAGGAGGTGAACGACTTCCGCTGCTCGACCGCAGAAGCGCGATCATCTCCCACTCGATGCCGCTTTGGTCATCCGGAATCACCTCCGTGCACGCACGTGCTTCGACGCCATCTTGGGTTGGATCCCCAATCGGGATCTCTTCCTCCACGAGGACATCCGGCAACGCCCGTCTGCTGCGCGTTCCAGTCTGGCTCTGGACTCGCTCTTCTTTCTCCTCCACCCCCTGGGTCTGCGACAGGCACTGTGTCATCTTAGTACCTCGCAGGGTCGGGGTGAATCGACCTCCTTCCGATCCACTAGTCACCACAGCAGTGGGACTCCGGCGATCGGGTGGTCGCGGTACTGGAGACACTCTACTCCGCGTCTCTACACCACGGGGAATGGCATCTCTCCATGGCGTACCAATAGTATGACAGTCTCTCGTTATGACCATCTTACTCGACAGCCTAGCACACTCCTCGTCCGAGGATTCTAACTTGCAATTCGGCCGAGGTATCCCAGTAGGAGACCGGCGATGGGCTCCTCGGTGATCACCTCTCCGATGGCTGGGTTTCTCCGTCGGGAGCACCGAACCTGACTCCGACTCCGCGGGACCTGCACTCTCAGTCCATAGTGCTCCTGGCTGCTCATCGATCGGCATCGGGACATTTCCTGCCACTCCCACCGCCTGCACCGGTACAAAAGTGGTCATGGGCCACATGTACTGCAGTCCACAGTGGGGGCATCGGGCTTCACTGCCCACGGCTCCGCCTGGCAGTCGGCACTGCAGGCAAAGACACGCCACAGTCTCCACACCCTCTACCCGGATGATCAGGAAGCCTCCTGGAGCCGAGTAGGGATGAGTAGAGATCAACGGACTCTGGTCCACTTTATCAGCAACTGCAGCCATATTCACCAGCGGAGGCACTCGTTTCAGAGGTCTGTACTGGTCACTGGCTCTTCGCAACTGAAGGGCAGGGGCGGGTTTGGCAACCCCTCCTCCTTTTTTCTCCATCAATATCCGGTGGAACTGCAAACCACTCCCCCTGGTTGAAACTAGGGGGATGTCTCGTAGACTTGTAGGCTGACCCAGCACAGGTGCAGAGTGAGTCATAGTCCATGAGGGCGCGGCTCCAGCTTTCGCGCCAAACTCCCCCTCGGGTGGAGTTTTCTCGTTGGCGCCAATCCTGACCAACAATTAGCAAACTGCAAAGTTGCAAGACTTTCTGCAGCATGCCCACGCGGTGTCCCGGGAACACGGGAACCACCATCTTGGTAAGTATTGTCCTTTTTCCCATTGGAGGTAGCGTCTGGCTGTTTGTTAATTGGGGTATAACAAAGTCCATTTCGTTCCTCCCATCGGATCACACTGTCATGCTCATTATTCTCAAGGGTATCATCCCGAGAACAAAAACATGATAAACACGGCTCAGCTACGGCTGTCACGCCATTCCACAACAAACTCACAAAAGTCTCTTCTGTAGCTTGTTCTTCGTCCACGCACAGTTCATATGCGTGTTCTTCCTCTGACCGCAATCCTGGACCTTCTACTCTATGCAGATCCTCCATTCTTACGGTTCTCTCTCCCCGCCATCCTGGACCTTCTACTCTGTGCAGATCCTCCATTCTGACAGGTCTCTCTTGATCGTTGAACACCGATTTCCTGTACGTGGAGCTCCGCTCTGCGGGGCAGCTACCACATTGGTACAATAAACATGCCTTGTGCACCACCTTGTGTACCTAATGTAGATCTGACTCGTGTTTGCACTACCTCAGGCTAGGCTCACTCTTTCTGTGTCTACTGTAACACGTTCCTCCAGTCTGTGCACCTTGGTAAGTGATCTGGAATGGAGACTAGAGTACTCTGGCTCTTCCATGCAGTACTTTGGGCGTCGACCTACTTTTGGCTAGCCTAGTGCGGACCCTTCCAGAATTCCTGCCCTAAGTTACCAGTTTACCCCTTCAGGCGTCCCCCGCAAGCGCTACCTCAAGGCGACTAGAACAGCAATAGCCCCCTGCTCCAGACTCACTAACCCCTAACGGATCCCAAGGCGTCTTTGCGGTATGCAGCTCCAGCATCTCCCTGACTACCCCTGGCTCCGTCCAACGCAGCACAAAGTGGCAGCAGACACTCTCCCTGTTTCCTAATGTGTGCCTAGCAAAGGCCTGTCCTGTTAACAGGTCTCTCAGCAGCGCCTCCAATTGTAACAGCTGGACCCCCCTTGTCTGATCCACCCAATCTCACATTGGCCCGTGTGGTCTAACCGGTCCCCATTACAAGGTCGTGTGTGGTGGTGCACCTGCAAGTAACAGAACTCCTGAGTCTCCCGCTTGGTGTTATAAGAGGATATCATCAGGACAGGTATCTGAGGAAGTGGTTACGAGTCCAACTTACTTCATGTGCAGCGCCTCCACCTCATCAAGATCTATGCTTCCGCAGGGAGATTGTCCTGGTGAGGAACTCCTTCTCGGTGGTGACTGCCACTGCAGAGTAATCTCACACTCACACAGCGGGAATATCTTTGAACATGGCATCTTTATTGTAGACTGGGATGTAGCAGACTGCCCCATGCAGCTGCCGGCTCTAGCCGCACATCTCTCCGTGCTGTCCCTTTGCCAGGTACGCCCTCCCGTATTGAAGTGGGATTCCCTTTCTCCTAGGGAGATCACCACTGCGCCAGGTCCCTGGACACAGTGTGGCTTAGACAGACTTGATTGGTCACTCTGCTCCCGCTAGTTACAGCACTAGGGTCACAAAAGTATTCCTCCAACCGCTTCACACAACTGCTGGCTCACACTTGCAACTACTTTGCCAACAACACTAACTGACAGTGTTGTGCCCTTTATACCTCAGGGGGCAGGCGCATCTCTGATGTCACTATCCAGGGACTCAGAGCATACAGCCACTCCCTTCCTTACACAGGGCACCACACCCTGGTGTGAGGGAAAACCTCCATAACTACTGTTGGCAGGCCTGTACTTACCAGGGCTTACTGCCAACAGGGAAGATGTACGCAGTCATTATTATGCATGGCTACATATATATATATATATATATATATATATATATATATATATATATATATATATATATATTGTGCACCGAACCGTCCCAGACTGCTCGTGGCTGTGTCTTGAGCCCACTCATACATGTGACTCATGACACCACGCCCTCCCCTCTGCTGGCCAGATGACCTGGCTCATCCATCATGGTAATATACTGTACCACCTGGGCATTATGCCATCTGCCCAAAAAATCCAGGGAATTAGCCTACCCTCTTCCCTAGAACCAAATCTGTAACTCCTTGAAACCCCCGCCAACTGTGATAGATTAATAATGAAAACAAAAACTCAGAAGTAACATACTTCACTTGTTATTTCTTGTTTATCATTTCACTTGCAAAACATACAGAACCCATATTGAACCCCCAAAATAACCACAACATATATATATGCGTATAAGTGCTACTGAGCATGGTAATATATATTTAAAACCAGAGACAGAACATGTAACACAGACAGAGCCCAGTGCTACATTTATTGACACAAATACACGGTACAGTGTAGATATATATATATATATATATATATATATATATATATAGCAAATGTAAATATACTGTATGCTCATTTGCATGTCTTAGGCAGGTCTGCAACCCCGCCTTAAACCATTATCACCCAGCACACAGCTCTCCCACTGCAGCAAGGGATTCTGGGAAATGACATGCAAATGAGCACACAGTGCCACTTTTTGCTTCAAAAACCATTTTATACATGGTTCCCTATAGGCTTAAACTTGCTGCATGGTCAGAGCTTTGAGCACAACCAGGGTTAAGATGCATAGTCAGAAAACCCACCCACAGACAGCTGTTTCGACCTTAATGGGTCTCATCAGTGTGGGGTTGGTTTACTGGCTATGCAATGAAGCAATGAGGATGGGGTTTACCATACTTAGTTCAGTTATGGTGAGTAAAAAAGTGACAAAAACCCTCCACAGCAAAGCATATTGCAAATGTAAATATACTGTATGCTCGTTTGCATGTCTTAGGCAGGTCTGCAACCCCGCCTTTCAAAATTATCACCCAGCACACAGCACTGCAGCAAGGGATTCTGGGAAATGACATGCAAATGAGCATACAGTGCTATATGCTTTGCTTTGCTGTGGACTTTTTTTGTCACTTTTTTTGTCACTTTTTTTACTCACCATAACTTAACTAAGTATATATATATATATATATATATATATATATATATATATATATAGAGAGAGAATAAAATGGTCTTTTAGTTTAACTCTTTGGCCAAAGTGTCGTTAGCCCTTGAGACCCTCCAAGGCAGACCATGTCTCAAGGGTCCTAACACTAATATAAATTCTTAATAACCTGTACATTACCAGGAAGAATGGTTTATAATAAATCTGTCAAAATTAGTTGCATAGTTCTGTCTGATTGAAGATCTTATTAACCTGTATAATACCAGGAAAAGCACATTGTATTAGATGTGTCGTAATCAAACTGCATGCAAGTTCCCATGAGTGTGGAAGGTGAAATGGAGTGAGCTTTAACCATTTAAAAGTGGGAGGGGGTGAGCTTCAAACCTGGGAAGGAGGAGCCACCCTCCAAATCAGCTGGGAACAGAATTGCAAAACATACAGAACCCCTATAAGCTCATATTGAACCCCCAAAATAACCACACCATATAAATATCTATGCGTATAAGTGTCAAAGAGGAGTGCTACTGAGCATGGCAATATATATTTAATATATGACCATTTTATTTAAAATATATATATATATATATATATATATATATATACTGTATATATATATACGCACTGTACCGTGTATTTGTGTCAATTGATGTAGCACTGGGCTCTGTCTGTGTTCCATGTCCTGTCTCTGGTTTTAACTATTATCATTTTACTTTTTCCTCTTTTTAAAAAAAAAAAATGTAGACATCACGAATACAAAGAAATATACACCACGTATAAAACCACAAACATATATCATTGGTGCTAACCCAAAACAGGGAAGGTGGGTGAGAAAAACTTCTGCAGCTGTGCCAATGGAGAGGTGGTACAACCCAAAAGGCACCATGAAGGCCCAGGGACTACTCTTCCCTCCTGACACTTGCCCATGCACAATAATTCCAGCAAATGTACAGCCACTGGTCATGGCCGTCCATCACCTAGAGCTAACTGGTAACTGGGATAAAGCTGCATGTGCAGGAGAGAAACGAGGATTGGTGCCTGTCCCGTGTTTTCTGTGACACTGTCTTTCTGTCTGTACTGTGTTTGCTGTGACTTGGTCTGTCCCATGTTTTCTGTGACTGTCTTTCTGTCTTTCTATCCTGTGTTTTCTGTGAGATTGTCTCTGTCGTGTTTTCTGTGTCTTGTGTTTTCTGGGACTCAATTCTGTCTGTTCTGTGTTTTCTGTGTGTCTGTCTGTCATGTGTTTTCTATAAATCTGCCAGTCTGACCTGTATTTTTGGTGACTTGACTGTCTGTCTGCATTTTCTGTAATAGTGTCTGTCTGCATTTTCTGTTTTTCTGTGATTCTGTTTATCCTGTGTGGGCCAAAAACTCTCCCATGCTGGATACACCAGGGCCTCTCACCCTCATGATAGAACACCCCAAGCCGATAGTGGCAGTTGTCCAGGGCAAGGAAGTACACTGCATGGAGGATAAGAGAGTATAGCCCTCTTCTCGGAATGCCATGGAAACATACTTAGGAAATATTTCCCAACCTACTGTAGTTTGTGAAATGTGGGCGTAACTCTCTAGTCTTAAAAAACACCTTTTTAAAGGTGATGGTATCTTTTATCTCCATGATCAGACACTGAGGAACTGCTCGTAGTCTAGGAGTCACAGCAGAATCAAATGACAGCATATAAAAAAGAACGTCAATATCTAAATTCACAGTGTGGGGTCGTGTAGCAGGAACTTGGAGAAAAGACTCCATCATTTTGTGGAGACCAAGCTAAAAGTCTTTAGCAAGTGTCTACAGTATGACATCAGCATTGACAGGTCTCTAGTAAATCCCTCGGAAATAGCTGTCAGTCATAGGACTTATTGTGCACAAGAAACTGGAAGCCGGCGTGCACCACTGCAAAGGCAGATCTGTGTAGGGTTGCCACTTCATATATTGGGGAATGTGCTAGTTGCAGGAAGAGAGGTTTTGATGACAATTTATGCATCGTTGGTAAGACTGCATCAAAAGTACTGTGTTAAGTTCTAGAGACCAATGGGCATATGTTCTAACATTATCTTTGAAGTGCTGTGTACACTGTAAGTAGAAATTTGTAGACACAAGAGTCCCTGCTCCATAGAGCTTACAATCTAATTTTATGCCTGAGCAGAGGGCAATAAAGTGACTTGACTAAGGTCACAAGGATCTGACACCGAGATTCAAACTAGGCTCCCTGCTTCAGGGTCAGTGTCAGTACCTTTACATACAGAGATACGCCATAACACAAATGCATTAACACTATAAACTGACTTTTTAGGATTTAAGTTCAACATGGCAGACAATTTTAACCCCGGTTCATCTATTGTTTTGCCACTGAGAAATACTTTTAAAGTATATATTATTTTCATCTGTGCATCTCTTTTGCTTGCACTAATAGATTTGACTAAGAATATTTTTTTCTGCCGCTTAATATGCACATTGAAAAAAACAAAAGGTTAGTACACAGGTGCAAACAAGTGCAATTTTCGTTTCGATTTTTGTGCTCCAATTTAACACCAAATATTCATTTTACCATGCTTACTACATAGGCACAAATAGCTCCAGATGGACATAAAAATGAGAAGTTGTACAATAAAAGAGTTGCTGTACTAAAATGGGGCCCAGTCTACATACAGTTTATTTCAGAGAAAGACATACTGGAACAAGAGGTTATAATCTGAAACTGGTATAGTAAGGGAATTAAAACATGTTTTGGCTAGACACAAGGCTATCCTATATAGGTGAGTAAGCACATGATCTAATAGTGTTTGAGGGTTCACAGATACTGTAGGAAAAATTAGCACACGAGGCAGACAAACGATTATCTGCTGTCAATTTCAATTTGTACATTGTATGCCTGGCTCACTTTAGAAGGTCAGTGTTGAATGGTTGGAGATACAGTATATACAATATCATATATCACACAGTATATTACGTTATTAAATGAAAAATATAGTTAATATAAATATTTTTTGTACAATTTCCTTTCCTGTGAAAACTAAAATTGTTATTCTGTAATGTTGAGAAAATGTGGGCAAGTTGAAAGGAAACCTGGCGACTTTGAAACATTTTAGAGCTGTAGATATTTTATCATTACGAAAACTAGTTTTTTGAGAAGCAATAGTATATTTTAAACGTCTGTTACTGTACTTTAATAAGACTTCCAATCTTGTGTAATACAGCTTACTATCGTGGCCATATCTACAGACAACCACATTTTTACAGCAAGCCTTCTCCAGGATTCTCTGTGCGCGTGAGCCAAGCTCAATTTGTGTGAGTTCTTAGTTGCTTTCTAATCATGTTCCTGATTGTGTTTCAATCATTTATGAAGAGAGGGGAGACAACCCGCTTAGCCAGCAGTGGAGAACAGTGTTGGGTGCACTAGGGGACATAGGTGCATATATGATAACGAAAACCAAGGCCCTAGATCCTCTCCAGAGAGGGAGAGAGGACTCTGGAAAAGAAGCCCCCTAATCGCATGCACTTGTTGTGCACAGGTGTCAAACAAAACACTCTATGCTGATGTGGTTATCTAGAAAAGGTATAATACCAAAAGGAAGTCAACATGACTTCAGAACGTCCCTGACAATGAGGGGGAGTACCAGTAAAATTAATTGTAATAAAAACAGTTTATTAGGTCCTATGGACTATTTATTGTCACGCCTGTATGCCCGCAGACCTGGCAAGACCCCAGTACTGAGGTGGGAACGGTATTACACCACACACCCACAGCAGTGGGAGCAAGCCCGGAGTGTGGTATAGCGTTGCTGGGCCTGTAGAGAGAGTGGTTAACGATACTTGCAACATCTGTTGGTGTAAGCATAAGAATGGTCATGTCCGTGTGCCAATGTCCAGGGGTCCAGAGAGTAGAGTCGTCCGGGTACAAAGCCAGGTCCAAGGATTCCAGAGGTCAGCAATGTCGAGTTCGTAGCAAGGATCAAGGGGTACAGAGAGCAGGGTAGTCCAGGACGAGCAGGGGTCAAAGCCAGGGAAATCCATAGTAAACACAGGAGCAGGATACAGCAGGGACACAGAGGGAGCACAGCATAGGTCAGCACACAGGGAAACAGGAACTATGTAGAGCGACGATAGAGAGGACAGACATGGATTATAAAGGGAGACACACCAATAGGAGAGACGGGAGGAGCAGAGAGAGAAGTGGGAGACAACAGGGATAGGTCAGGGCGAGAAGAGGAGACAGAAGGGGCAGTCAGGGGAATGGCCTGTAGGGACTGGGAGGAGGAGTCAGGAACGTGACAGGCCCAATAAGAGGAGTGTGTGCGCGCGCTCTCTGTAAGCTGAGGGCGCGCGCGCACAGGCTGCGACCGGGAGATGGCACGCAGGCACCGGGAGGAGGAACCAGAAGGGCGACAAGACCCAGGCAAGGAGCGTGTGCGCACGCCTTCCGCAAGCTGAGGGAGCGCGCGCACAGGCCGTGTCACCAGGCGCGCGGAGCGCCGCGAGCACCCTGATGGAGGAAGGCAGAGGAGCGGACGGAGCCGCCAGGAAAGGTGAGGCGCGAGCATAGCGGGTGTCTGAGAGCGGGGAGCATCACTGCAGGGGCTCGGGGACCGCGTGGCGCGCGAGACCTGCGGGGCATGCGCTGAGGCAGTGGGGTAGAGAGAGAGGTAGACGGAATGGGACAGGAGTGGGAAAGGGTAGAGGGATGGAAAGGAGATGGGACAGAGGGAGAGACAGAAGGGGAAGGAATCCCCTGAACCGTCACATTTATAGAATTAAGGGTGTCTACGGCACAAACTGATGTAAGTGAATATAATGAGTGAATTATATAGTAATAGATGATACCAGTACTATTAACACATGCCACAAAGTACTCCGTCGAACAGGAACTATAGACTATTTAAAAGAACAGGACAACAAAAAAGGATGGACCGACATCAGGTAAACCAGAATACTAGGGACTCAGAAGGTCTGTGGCTAATTCTGGCAATGTCCAGTGCCTGTGTCACTGAAATACTCACTCCTAGTTGAGACAAAGCTGTTCTAAGGATGCGGGTCCCTAAAGTGAGTAGCTATTGCTAATAAGGTACAATGTACCCTCAACACACCATGGGTATGCAAGGATGGAAGTGTGCTAAAAAAACGCCTGACTACATGGAAAGAACACAAAACACCTCTGCCCAGAGGGAGAGGCTGTATGGTCTGCTGTGGAGTCATCCCAATAAACTCCCCCTGGTGGTGAAAAAATGAAGGAGTCAGCTTGTAAAAAGAAAACAGCTGATGATCCCAGCGCACCAGTGTGATCACACCAATGAAGACGATACTGCCGATTAGTACGTATAGGATCCCTGCATAGAAAGGCAGTAAAGCGGTATTTGGAATCTATACTGTGTCAGGTGATGTAAGAAGTGTCCCGCCTGCCAGCAGAGTTTAACGATGGTTTAGAAATAAGTGCCTCTGACGTTACAGTGTAATTGCCGGTTAGGCTGCGCACTGGAGCTAGGATGTCCTGAGAAGCCTTGGAGAGGGCTGAGGTGCCCTGACACCTGGTAAGTCCTGTCCTGCCCAGGGAAGGGCTAGGATATTTCAGACTGAGGATACCAGTCCTGTTTAGCTATCTACTCAGAACAGGGTGGGGAATAGTCACCTCGGGCATTGGTTCCTCCCAAAGCCCAGCTGCCCAAGAAAAGGGTGAGGATTGACTACCTCAGGCCTAGCTCTGATAACTTTGCATCTGCCCTGGCAAGGGAGGGTGATGTGACCCAAAAGGACATTGTATGTACTGCACTGATGTGCTGATTCCACCAAGGCTCCAATAAACCCAAGTTATATAGTTTCTGGCATTCTGGACTAAGTTATTCTACTATTGTTCCTGTGAGGGGTTAAACCCCTGCTTCGAGCTGGGCCCGTACAGGTGGAAGTGCTGCACCACACTAAGGAATCTGTACCCCAAGCTATGTACTACACTGCTGTGCTGATTCCACCAAGGCTCCAATAAACCCCAGTTATATAATATCTGGCATTCTGGACTAAGTTATTCTACTATTTTTCCTGTGAGTACAATCCTATTCTACTATTGTTCCTGCTTCTAGCTGGGCCCTTACAGGTGGAGGCACTGCACCACACTAAGGTGTGGGGCCGAGGTAGAGAATTGTACAGAACGCCAACCCACAACCGCGAGGGCGCGTCTAGAGTGTGGGATAGTCTTGCAAGCCGGGTCAGAGGTATAGAAGACAGAATAAACGTGGTACTTGCTGGGTCTGGGCTGGCAAGTAGCAGATAGTTGGGGTACTAGCCGAGGTCTGGATAGGAGACAGCAGAGTAGTCGTAATGCCAAAGCCAGGGTCAGGATTGGAGAGTTCAGAATAGTCGTACATAGCCGGGTCAGGAGTGGAGAAGCGCGGGGTCCAAGGTCAGAAGCAGGGTCTGGCAACAAGGGTTCAAGGCAGGCAGGACAAGGTTCTGTAATGCAGCGAGGTTCAGCGTCACACAACAAGGTTTATGCTCGGCGAAGACTGAATGCACAGACGGTATATAAAGGACCTCCTCCAATGGGAAGCCAGCCAGGAAGTAGAATGCATACCCGTGATAGGCTGCTGGGTCACAGGTGCGCCCTTTTGTGCAGCCCGATTAGGAGTGGGGGGCGGGATTCCGTGAGGATGGCCGCGCGCCGCGCGCTTCCGGCATAATAGACTGGCAACCAGATCGCACGCCACCCACGCGCAACGCGTCGTCAACGACAGAACAAGGGCCAAGTCCAGAGGTGGGACCAGAGGAGAACCGAGGGGCCCGCGCACTGCGCACCACCGGTGTCTGAACGGAGTCGACAAGCAGGGTCTGCAGACCGAGGGACCGACTGTGCACCACCCGCACCTGGGCCGGAAGACCGCTGCCGTGACGTAGCTCCCGAGCGCCCCAGAGACAGGACGAGAGATGAGGATTAAGGGGTTTTAGCTGCCAGGATGGCGGATCCTCACTTGTGTCTTTTCACTGATAGTGCACAGTATAGTCCTGTTCATCTTCATGTTTATGTCCTGGTCTTGTTCACACTACAGCATCAGTCCTGATCTGATGTTGTCTCTCTCTGTGGCCCAAGATGACTTACTACTCCCAACACTAAGGGTTCCACATTAATGATATATTTGTGTAGACATGCAATCTATGGCTATTAATCTACTTTTCCTCCTGGCAGTAAGTCCCGGTACAAGCAGGCCTTGCCAGTAGTTTTCATGGGGTTTTCCCCTCCTGGTGCTGCACTTGAGTGACAGTGGGAGGTGGTTACATCAGGCCTGAGCATATCCAATCATGGAGCAGACCTGGTTCCATCCTCCTGGCTTTACTTAAGGGCAGTGCTGCCACAAATTCGTTAGTGCCTCTACCCACTTAAGAGGGGCAGGTAACATAGCCAAGAGCCTAACAATTGGACCTTCTCTGGTCCTCCGGGGGAGAGTGATTGTGTACCATACCTCTGCCTCTGCTAGAGGGCCAGGGAAGAGCTGGGACAGCTGAGGGTGCCCTTGGCCTGTAGGGACCATCCTTCAGTGGTAGATGAGAGACTGCATCCGGCAGAACATAAATGTTCCCAGCACACCAAGAAAAAAAGAACTAATAAAGGATCAGCCAAAATGTCAAATTTAATTAAACATTAACGATGCATATAACGTCAAACAGCAACAGAGGGACAACGTATATATACGGGAACAGGGACAAAGACAGGGATGGGGAAGGAAAGAGAGGAAAGGAGAGGAAGAAAAAAACACAGGAAATAAAAAGTGCAGGGCAAGGGGGGCAACGTAACGTTTCGGGGTACAGACCCCTTCTTCTGGCCCGTTCCCAGGTAGACCGAAGTCACCTGGTACTTCCCTTACCCTGTGACTAGGTCCCTGAAATACACAGTGACACACTGACACTAAATTACAAAGGTAAATGAAACAATGGAATAACAAATATATATAAAGTTTATTACATCAAGGATTTCTACACATGTCTATCTAGGAATGTGATTTATCTTATCAAATGCCCGTGTGGGATGGGGTATGTGGGGGAGACTTCTCAGTGTGTCAAGGACAGGATCCGACAACACAAAGTGGCGATCCGCAGGCAGGATCCTGATGCCCCAGTGGCCCATCATTTTACACAGGCAGGACACAACTCCAGTCAGCTCCGGTTTCAGATAATAGATGGACATACAAGAGGTAGACGTGGTGGTAACACCAAGATGCATTTGCTGCGCAAAGAGACACAGTGGATTCGGCGCTTGGGCACCATGACCCCAAAGGTATCATACACCACATACGTAGTAATGGCCAAATCTCCCACCGGGTGGGGGAAACACTGTTACATTTGTTATTTTGGTGGCATAGGCCACCTTTCTTGGTTGCTCTGCCTCCCATTTGCAGCCCTCCATCTCCTTTTGGTACCATACAAACTTTCCCGACATCAGGTGAATGCCATGGGTGCACCGCCTGCTAACAGAACCACCGTCAATCCTCTGCAAATATTCCCTGAAACTAATTAAGCTATGATGGGTAAACGGTCTAAGTGCTGCTTTCTGTTATTCCCTTTTCTTATTAGGCTGGTCACCTAATAAGCAGCCTCATTGTATCTACTTCTTTACTTCTATTCTGTGTACCCATATGTGCTTATTCTACAGTATATCGGCCCAAGTGGCTGAATGCTTCAATGGTGAACGTTGTCTGAAAGTGGCACGTATCACCGCTTCAGTGGACATGGAATCTCTGATTTTCCTGATTAAGGTAAGAGTACAGTAACTTCATGTTCAAAACCCACCTCCTCATTCAGTAAGTGCCATCTTAAAGAGTACTGTGATATTTACAGTAAATGCTTTAACTACTTGATTAATCTGCACTGAACTATGGGAAATCCTAAAGCATTGTGTCGCTTTACTTGAAGTAACCCAGTGTGGTCCTCCATAATGATGCAGCTGGTGACTTCCAGCCATGAATGAGAAGATACGTATGTACATAATTGTTTCCCCAAGAGTTAAGAACTACCAAAATGTTGTCTTGAATGAATACAAGGTGAAGGGATGTTATTGGATGTAAAAAATGGTTTATTAAATGTCAACACATTTGAAATTGCAATATCACGTTTAGCCTTATGTGCAATAAATTGTTCTCTAACATTAATTATTTTTCAGACATAAGACAGCTGAGTTGGATCGGTAATGTGCGCTCATGAAGACCCGCACAAGTTTCGTATAAGATCAGCCATAAGAAGAACTACTAACAATTCAAGTAACTTAAATACGTGTATGGTGAAATCCTCAATGAAATGACATCATTTGGCAGTCTGGGAGTAGATTATTGTTTCTATTATTTGTGTTCATAGTCCATAAATGACCTCACATGCTTCAAAGGGTAAAAAACTATCTCCATCATCCCCCTTCCTCCCACTGTCTCATTTCCTGCGCCTGTCTTATACTAACCCCATTAGTTTCAGCTCCTGGGACTCCCTGTTTCCCAAGATACATACCAGGCAAGGTACAGTACAGTAGCACCAGTGTTTCTGCATATTTAAATCACCACCATCATTCGGGCAAACAGGAAGCCACGACGGATGACACTGAAGCTTCCTATTGGAGCACGCATAACGCAGGAGATTTAAGCTGCCACTTTGTTTCTGGTTCGTACTGGTAATAACTTTACAGGTATTTATCTCAGGAACCAGAATGTCTCCGGAGCTGAAATTAACAGGGTTCAGCTCCGGGCTGCCCTACTCCACAATCCATGTAAAGAAATAGGGGAAGGGGGGGGGGGGGGAGTGCTAGTTTAAACTAAATTGATGATCCTGGTTAGTACTTCTACTCTATGACTAACTTTACATTTTAGACCTAAACATTCTGTATATAAAAGTGTAATAATGCTTTGAAAGAAAGGCAATACAGTTTTTTTTTTAAAATCTGTAGTTTTCACCACTGATACCGATACCACATTTAATCTATACCGTATATAAACATTATAATTTTTTAAACCAATTACATTTACTGTAGTTAAAATATATACGTAAGACTGTTGAGCATACCATAGATGGTTAGAATAAAACATTGTTATTTATCATATTTGTTACATTATTAACATAGCTAACGATGATGATGATGGTGATGAGAGCACCTCCTTCTTTGTTTGGAAATAAATACTTGCTTTGTATGCCTTTTCCCTGTCTGAGTTGTGGTTTGGAATACATCTCCCTCCTCTCATTCTTCTCTGGCATTTTCCCCTGGTTAAGCTAATTATCCAGGTACTAAATTTGAAAATCGGGTCCAAACTGTACATAAGGGAATCAGAAAGAGTGATATATTTCTGAAAACACATACAATGAAAATTAAATGCATTAGTGTAATAAAATACTTTGTTTAATAAAGCATGTAAATACATAGTAATTATCTGGTCTTTTGTCTGTCTTTAGTAGTGTTTTTATACTTGTCAGCAATCCCTGTGACTTTATAGCCAGACTAACATCCTAAAATAAATAAACATTTTTGCAATAATTTTGCTGAAAAAATGTGTCCTACTTTGCAATAATGATTTGAAATGGTCACTGATTTAACCCCTTGAGTGCAGCAATACCCACAGAATAAGGGGTGCAATGAAAATTCCACCTCTGGAAATATGCTATTACTATTGTAGCGATCAAACATCCCTAATATGCCCCCTGGCTTCAAGGACCAGAGTATCAGTAGTGATCTCTGCTATAGAGAAACAAAAGGGCCATGACATTGAGCTAATGTCATATGGTCACCAGGGTGCCACCCGTATGATGTCCTGAGGCACTCAAATTTTAACAGAATTTGGTCAATAGAAGCCAGGTGCTGGTTTCCCCCTAAAACATAGGCACCAATGTGCTTCAGCTCTTTTTACACAGAGCTGTAAAAGGAATTAAAATGTACATTTTCTAGGTCAAATTTTTTTTCTGCACTTGACGCTAACCCGTGAACCCCCTTTTACTCTTGCAGGAGAAGCTGGGTCTTTAGAAGTCTTCCAGTAATTGGATCGATGGACCATCATTGTTTATATATTGTGGCTAGTCCCACTCATTTTTCTTATAGATCTTTGGTAAGAGCGTGGTGACAGATTATTGCAGATATTGGTGGGTTTGAGTTGAATGTTCTTTTAAGAGAATACTTTTTAGTTTAAGTACTAGAGTTATGTTTTAATTTGTTTTCCATGAGATGATTCTCTGCTATTTTTCATGCACCTAAATAATAACAGTCTCACACAGGTGACAGTTTCTAATCATTTTTCACAGACACTTCCCATCAATTCTAATATCAGCATATAAATGGTCACTGTAAAAAAGACATTTAGCAACCTGCTCTGATTATATAAATGTTTTATACAGGTGAGATGACTTGAATTAGTTGCCAGGCTGTGCACTGTCTGTAATATACGGTAGTAGTCTTGATGAATTCACTAAAAGCAATTTGTTTATCTTGGCCTTCACTTTTGAAAAGCCAAATCGGATATAAGGTTGACTTTCACATTGACAGCCCCCCGTCCCCCTGCCCCCCGCCCATGTTGGTGGTCTTGCGAGCCGCCCCCATTTCACATCTCTATCCCCCCCCTCTTCCTATGTATTTCTCTCCCTCCATCTCACTCTTATCCCCTCTCATTCACTCACTCTCCCCCCTCACCCCTCTCAATTCCTCATTCCCTCTCAATTACCCCCTTGGAAATCTGGATACTTGGATTCATCCAAGTACCTTGTGGGTGGAGTTACTGGATATAAAATCTCAGTGTGCAGCTGGGGAAAGGGTTGTGCAGTCAGACTGAGCTGGGGCAGTTGAAAACCCTCTGACAATTCATTTGGGGGTGAAGTCATACTCTCTGTATAAGATAGCTACTGTGCAATGCCCTTACTGTACTTCATCAGTCTAATTGTTATTTTATATTGTTTTTGTCCTCACTTTAATAAATGTGCCAAGTGGCTGCTAAGAAAACACAACTGTTGTGAAGTGCATAATGCAAACTCCAGGTCCGACCGTTCATAGTATCTCAGTTGGCTGATACTATATGTCTCACATGCACTGACCTTGACCCCTTGCAGACACACTTACCAGAACACCCACCTACTGTCTCTGTAAATTCTCCCCGACTGAGATTGTAAGCTCTTTGTAGAAGGGACTATGGGCCTCATGCAGTAAGAGCCGAAAAGCCGTTTTTTGCCATTTTTTCGACAAAATTGCCTTCCTGATTCAGTAAGCGCCCATAAGTGGGAAAAATCGTCAATTTTGGTTGCCGATAAAAACTTATCGGCAGCCGGGTGGCGATAAGCCACTTTTCGGCACTTATCGGCACTTTTTGAAATCGGCTGTATTCTAGTAGCCCCGATTAGCTTTTCGCTGCTGATCGGCACTCCAGAATTGAGATTTTAACGCCAATCCAGCCCGCCAACTAAAGTTGGCAAGTTGGTGGAGGAGAAGCATCGGCAATGTTGACACTTAGAAAAAATCAGGCCTTTTTCTGCCTGTGACTGATGCCGGGGGTCTCCGGAGCTGATACCAGCACCGGAGCCCCCCGGCATGCATCCGAGGCAGGAAAAATGCATGTAAAGCCCACATCATTACCTTAGCGGCTAAGGCAATGAAGGAGTTAACCCACATTGCCAGCTTTATTGTGGGTAGCGGGGGTGGGTGAAGGGGGTATTTGGCCCTTGTTGTTTGTTTAGGGCTTGCGGGGGGGTTGCGGGTGCACTTAACCCCTTCACGACCGTAGCAGTTAATACCGCTACGGTCATGAAGGGGTTAAGGCCTCCCGCTACCCACTCGCAAGCTCTAAACAACCACCGTTGGGGCTAATACCCCCTTCACCCACCCCCCTACCCACAATTTAAAAAAATCACACACAACAGCCTCACACTAAATAAATAAATAAATAAATAAATCTAAATAAATAAATATAAAAAAAAAATATATATATATACAGTGTATATATATATATATATATATATATATATATATATATATCTATATATATATATATATATAGATATATATATATATATATATATATATATATATATATACAGTGTTTCGACAAACCTACTGCACCGACACACTTTATTCGAGCAAATACCCGGTATGTACCTGGCAGATACCTGGAATGCGCCACTCCTCACCTCTGACAAGCCCCGTTGCATTTGCCTTCCCAGCCTGGGTTCATGCCTGGCTGATGGGCGGCTGATCTGTTAAATGATAATGATTAGGATTTAATAGGCTGCAATGCTTCGCATGTCTACCAGATGGCATAAATTCATGAATTGTAATGCAGTATATATATATATATACTGTGCAGTATTGCAGCCAGCGGGAATAAAATGCTTCAATCCCTGCTTGGAAAATAACTCAATGCACTCGGGCAGAAAACAGTCACAAACCTCAATACAACCGGGTATACCCGAATTCGTGGGACTAGCCAAGCTCGAATAAAGTGTGTCGCCAGTGTATACATTTGCTGCCCCGGGCGAGTGGATTTAACATCGTGGCGAGCTCCTATTGGCCCAAGCAGCACACGTGTGGTACTAGGTGGCGAGTAGATTTTTTTGTTCGGCGAGTAGATTTTTTGGTGATTTGTCGACCACTGTGTATATGTGATCGCGCATGTGCAGAAGTTACCCCAGAGCCAGGGAGACGTAGCGCGAGGGGGAGGATAGCAGTGAGAGAGTCACGGCAGTCCCAGATTGGTCACGCAGGAGAGAGCCAGAAAAGCCCGCGAAGCCCTAGCCTATTAGGAGAGGCTCTGAGACGGGACAACAGATCCCAGGAACCTCTGCGCGCCCCACGTGATGCCAGGGAGCCAATAAGGCTTAGGATCCCCAGGCAGGCAAGTGGATACAATTCGCGTGCTGAGCCCACGCTAGGCAGTCAGAGACCGGAGCAGCACAGGGAAGGAGGTAGGGTACAGGAGTCAGGAATTCCCTGTACTAGGCCAGCACCCCCAGGGCCCGAGGTAGCTAAGTACCACACAAAAGTGAGTGTTGCCAGGGACTGCCCTAGGTTAAGGGACCCTGTCACTCAGTATTATCAGTTGGAGTCAGGGAGCTGTGAGGGAAGGAAGGGTGCGGGGAGCGAGTGCAGCTCCTGCACCCCTATAGGTACCTACACCCCAGGTAGGCCCCAACTCCCCACTAGGTTAGTGGGTAAGTGCTGAGGGAGGCCCAAGATAGGGACGCTGCCCTTAGTGTAGTGCTGCCTTGTCAGAGTCACGGCTGTCAGTGCGGTGAGGTCTGACAGGCAGGCACCTTGTTGCGCAGCACGTTGGCTGCCAGCATCCAGTGAGTCACAGCTTGTTGCTGCAGGCGCTGGGATTAGTTTAGTAACAGTCAGGGCTGGGAAGAGTTAGGGGAGTAGGGCAGGTCATTAACCCCTGTAGACCCCTAGGAGTTTCCCCCAAAGCCATTACAGGTTGCTGTGCTGTAGGGACGGCCTATAGTATAGCGCATGTCATTTAGTCCTATGTTAGGGATCCTGTCACGGTAGGGTAGATTAGATAGGGACACAGCGGACGCTGCGGTTCCTGCTAAGAGGTTTGGATCCAAGTTGGGGTCCTCAAAGTCAAATACCACTGTGCATGTGTATGTGTGACTGCGCAGCCACTATGTCTGGTGATAGGCCTGGTTGGTGCATGTGAGTTGCAGGTTACCTGCCCGGGCTCCAGCCACGGGTACCGCGATATCACTGGAGATCCGCCCGATTCGACGTTGTCCTCCACACCGCGTTGGGTGAATTCCAGCGCGGATAATATCACCTTAGTCCCAGGGTCTTTGATGGTGTTCTGAGCCCAGAACCCACCTCACAGGGCCGCACAGCTTTAGCACTGTGTCCCTGACTAAGCTACCAATAAATGGGGCAGTATCCCTATCTAGGGCCTGTCCCTATACTCCACAAGCTATTAAGTGACTCAGGGCCTAACTGGGGGCCTGGGGGCTGCTGGCCTAATGAGGAGGGTCACTGACCCCTGCATCCACATCTTACCCCTAGCTGGTCCGGATCCTGACTGCCTCCTGCTGCCAAAACCCCGCGAAATGTATCTAACTGGGAGCAGGGGAATCCGGCCTTCCGATTGGCTCCCTGGCGTCACGTGTCACTGCCCCTGTGCACCCTGGGGGCTGTCCTTCCTGCCTTGCGTGTGCGCGAGCTGTTTGGGGGCCTCTCGCGCTAGCTGGCCTCCTGCGCATGCGCGAGCTGACTTTCAATGGCGGCGCCCTGCTCCGCTAGCCGCCGGGACCCTAACGACGCGATCGCGGCCTCGGCAACCGGCCCGCTCGCGTCCCCGGCAACCGGCCCGCTCGCGTCCCCGGCAACCGGCCCGCTCGCGTCCCCGGCAACCGGCCCGACCGCTTCCCTAGCAACCGGCCGCAATTACAACCACGCGCGGCAACGGGGAAGGAGGGGGTGAGTGCGCGAGGGGGACCTGGCTACATCCTCCCCCTGGTGAAAAACCCCAACGACCTCACTTGGGATAAATAACTCAAACCGTACAGAAATTATATAATAAAAATGCATCAAGATATATAACTTAGCACAGGTATAACTCTAAACGAGGTTGCATAACTCGGTGAGCATCACAATCACAGACTGTATCTTACTCCGAGAACACTGCTGAGCCTCATAATGGGGTGCCCCCATCTGATCATAGGTTACCCGAGTTGGAGGGTACCTGACCCTTTGGCTCCTTCGGAGTTGTTCTTCAGCAACTCCCTCTGGGGAGTAATAAGTACAGTCCTGAGGCTCAGCCTCTTCCCTTGAGGGGAGAAATGTCTCTGAACAGTCTCTGTTAGGCACAAAGCACGGGCTCTGTGGATCCAAAGGCTGGCCTGTTGGTGCCACCTTAGTAGGCATTGGCCTACGGGGCCCCTTACCCGTAGCTCCTTCGGGAGATGCCCCTCCTGCGGGATGGTCCCTTTGAGAGGGTCCTTCCATAGGGTCTTCCGGAGTTTCAGAGTGAGTCTCGTTAGTTACAGTCTCTTGACCCACCTCTGACAGATCAAACTCACCGTTGAGCGGTGTGGCCTGTAGTTCCTCCTCTTCGTCTCCCACTTGGGGAATGGGGAGAAGGTGATTACGATGCCAAACCTTTACCCTGCCATCGGTGTCTCTGATGCGATAGACCGGGAGGCCGGGCACCTGTGACTCTACCTCATATACGCCATCTCTCCACCGGTCCGCCAGTTTATGTTTTCCGGGGATTCCCAAATTACGAAGTAACACTGCATCCCCAGGACGTAACTCTCGATACTTGACTTTATTGTCATATCGTCTCTTGTTACCAGCATTCAGTTTGGCTGTAGACTTCTCAGCCTGTTGGTAAGCTTGTTGCAGACTGTCCTTTAGCCTTTGCACGTACTTGAAATGAGTGGTATTGGGTATCCCATCCGTTGATACTCGAAGACGCACATCTACTGGGAGTCTTGCCTCCCGCCCAAACATGAGGAAGTACGGGGAGAACCCAGTGGACTCATGGCGAGTACAGTTGTACGCGTGTACCAACGTTTCTACGTGACGACTCCATTCTGCTTTCTGCATTCCCTTCAGAGTTCCAAGCATGTCCAACAGGGTCCTGTTGAATCGTTCAGGCAAAGCATCTCCTTCGGGGTGGTACGGAGTCGTCCGGGATTTGGCGATGTTCAGCATTTTAAGTAATTCTCGGATCAGAGTACTCTCAAAATCTCGCCCTTGGTCGGAGTGAAGTCGGTTTGGAAGACCGTAGTGAACGAAGAACTTTTCCCATAGAACTTTCGCGACCGTGATAGCCTTCTGGTCTTTTGTGGGGAAGGCCTGTGCATAGCGGGTGTAATGGTCCGTGATGACCAGCACATTACCGATTCCTCGACTATCAGGTTCGATACACAGGAAGTCCATACACACCAGGTCCATTGGACCAGAACTCTTAAGATGGGCCATGGGAGCTGCCCGGGTAGGCAACGTCTTGCGTTGAACACACCGGGAACAACGGCGGCAGTGTTGTTCCACCGCTTCCCGCATCTTGGGCCAGAAAAAACGGTCTCGGACTAGTCCAAAAGTCTTCTCTACACCGAGATGCCCGTGTTCGTCGTGTAGAGACTTCAACACCATATATCTCAAGTTTTGGGGTAGAACTAGTTGTCGCCTATCAGGGTGGTTATGATATTGGACTACCCTATAGAGCAAACAATTATCTATCTCGAACTTGTCCACCTCACGCATGAGTAACGCGACCAGATCTCGGGGAGCCCTCTTCAACAGAGCGGGGTTCTTTCGCTGAACGGCTTGTCGGATGATGCTGATTACTGGGTCTCTTACTTGATAGTCCACTAAGTCTTTCCATCTTATGACTTTGTCCTGGGTTATGTTCATCCCTGCGGGGTCGCAGTAGGCAGCAGGGATCGCCTGCGACTGGCACCCTAACGAATCGGCAACTCTGAGTTCAGAGAATGCGACCTGATCATTGATGACGGCCGCTATACTACACATTGCTCGCATCCCAGGTCCAGGGATCTCTTCCCATTCATCATCATCAGGGGTAGCACTCAATCCCGGTCGTCGTGATAGAGCATCGGCCCCAATGTTCAGAGGCCCTGGCTTGTACTTCATGGAGAATCGATAGTTGCATAGTGTCGCCAGCCATCGATGTCCGGCTGCATCCAATTTGGCGGAAGTATTGATGTACGTGAGGGGATTGTTATCGGTCCTTACCTCAAACGTAACACCATAGAGGTAATCATGAAGTTTCTCCGTGATCGCCCATTTAAGAGCCAGGAACTCTAACTTGTGTACCGGATATTTCTGCTCACTGGGTGTCAGACTGCGGCTGACGTAGGCTACAGGCCGAAGACCTTCGGGGTGCTTCTGATGCAGGACAGCACCCAGTCCATTGAGACTGGCATCCACATGCAGGACATACGGTTGTTCTGGGTCAGCATATGCAAGCACTGGTGCTTCAGTCAGACTTTTCTTCAAATTCAGGAAGGCCCGTTCACACTCAGGCGTCCACTTATCGCCAAACGGTTGACGGGCCGACTTGGCCTTTCTCCCAGTATCTTCAGGGTATATCTTCAGCAAATTGTTCAGGGGTTTAGCTCGACTAGAGTACCCTTCCACGAACCGACGGTAATACCCACAGAAACCGAGGAAGGACCGCAGTTCCGTGACATTATCGGGACGCGGCCAGTTCACCACTGCTTCTACCTTGGCTGGATCAGTAGCAATCCCCTGGGCAGACACGATGTGTCCCACTTAGGTCACCGAGGTGTGACAAAACCTACACTTGTCGAGTGATAGCTTCAACCCTTCTTGGCCAAGACGATCTATCACCTTCAGCAGCCTCTCCTCGTGTTCTTCTAAGGTCTTCCCGAAGACAATGATGTCGTCCAAGTAAACCAGACACTCCCGAGGGTTCATGTCCCCTATTGTCCTTTCCATCAGCCGCTGGAAGGTAGCAGGGGCTCCACATATGCCTTGGGGCATACGCGTAAACTGGTAGAAGCCCAGGGGACAGACGAAGGCCGTCTTTTCCTGGTCCTCTTCACTCATGGGCACCTGGTAGTACCCAGATCGCAAATCGAGCACACTAAACCATCGGCTCCCGTTCAGAGCATTCAGGATCTCTTCAATACGAGGGAGATTGTATTGGTCAGGTACCGTACGATTATTCAGCGTTCGATAATCGACGCACAATCTTACAGATCCATTCTTCTTCCTTACTATGGGTGATGCATAAGGACTCCGCGACTCCGTCAGTATTCCAGCGGTCTTCATCTCCTCCAGGACATCCCTTACGTCGTCCACATCCCTGGGGGCGATACGACGAGAACGTTCACGGAACGGAGTGGCATCATTCAGCCTAATAGTGTGTTGGGCGCTGCGGCTGCGGCCCACATCCATCTCACGGGTAGAAAATACTGTTCTTCTTTCCCTCAGCTTGGCCGTCAGTCGACCCTTCCACTCAGTTGGCAGAGTCGAGTCTCCGAAGTTGAAGTCCAGGTCGACTAACTGCTCACCTACGGCAGCGGCGTTCACCTGGGGGCGTTGTTTCTACCGGGCTGACGGGATATATACTGCCCAGACTTTGTCCTACATCGATGTCCATTGGAAATGGAGAGATGTTGTGAATATGCACATGGGTTCGGAGAGGAATTCGGGTCGTCCACTCTCTTACTTCTGGTATTACCCTATATCCTCTCTGGATCTCTTCCTCAGGGTCACTTTCCAGAGAGAACAGATGATCGGTCTCTTCCCGATCCGGATAACAGCACCAGACGGCCAGGCGTTTCACTCCCCCTGGTGAAATGGTCGTCAGTCCGCGTTGACGATTGTAGAGGTCCCCATGACGCTCCAAGGCATATACCCGATGGCACTCCTCTCGTAAGACGGGGTCTAGGAGCGAATCGGCCAGCGGCAGCTCGTTGGTCTCTTTCAAGTAAGCTCGGATTATAGCTTGCACTATGTCCGCATTGGTTCCCAAGATGATGGGGTATTTGCAATGGTCGTGGGGTTCCGGGCATACCATGGCCGCTTCCTGCATAGGGTGCTTCTTGCCGGTGTTCAGTTGGAGTATGTCCAGCTGGACCCTTGCAATCCCATCGATGGGGTAGTCTTCATTACTCAATCCCCTAACCTTCATATGTTCGGCCGGCCTCAGAGGGCAGTGTTGAAGGTGCTGGTCATAGAACTTGCGATATATTATGGTAACTTGTGACCCGGTGTCCAATAGAGCCGAGGCGTATATCCCTTCTATTACCACGGGCACGATGGCCGCAGGGCCTACTTGACTGCAAACTTCACCGGGTGAGGCGTCATCACTGGGGCCAGTGTCAGCAGGGGAATCCGTGGTTCCCTGAGGGGTGTTCATATCAGGCTCGACGGTCTGTGCTCGGCATACCATCGATCGGGCTGTGCTTCTTCTGTCGGGAGGTTTTTCTTCCGGTTGGTCCTCCTTCTCCGGACAATAGTACGAGATGTGGCCCTTCTTCCCGCAGTTGTAGCAAGATACCTCACGGCGGTCCGGACGACCCTTATACGAGGATGAGGACCGCTCAGAACTATGACTTTCCCGAACAGATGACTTGGGGGTCGCTTCCTCCTCTGGTATGGAAGGTTTCTTACTCTTTGGGGCCGAGGGGGCCACAGGGTCATTCTTGGGGGTAGTTTTGGGTTTCTTTGATTCATGGAAATGGCGCTGCACTTCATGGTCTCTTATGTAATCCATTAGTTCCCCTTATTTAGGGGATACTGCCGCGACCGGGGCGGCCCGCATCATTATAGCTATGTTGTGGTCAGGCAACGACCCCTTGAGTAGCTGTTTGAACCGGTAGCGGTCCGCTTCGGCCGCGGAAATGATATGCTTGTCCAGGAGGGTGCCCAGGGATAGCTGTAGGTCACAAACGAAGGCAGATAATTCTTGTCCTTCACGTTGTCGGAGGGCTTTGAATTGAGCCAGCAGCTCATCTTCGTCGTCTTTTCTGGCAAAGGATTTAATTAGCATTTCCACTAGTTCCTGGGCAGTAACTTCTCCTTCCACGCTCCGGTGCGCCCGCACTAACCGAGCGGCGGGGCCTCGGAGGCACTCGACCAGTCTTTGTCTCTTGCTGGCTTCAGAACACGACCACTCCTCTATGATTTGAAGCGTATGGTCCCTCCATGCTTCGATCCCCTCTTCTCCCGTGGGTGTCGGCAAAATCCCAGAAAAGGCCTTGAGTTTCCGGTAGTTCTGTGCTTGGGTCGAAATGGTTACGGCTTCTACTAGTTGGGAGGCTATCGTGTTCACGTCAAGATTCCCACTAAGGGCCTGACTACTGCTCCCAGTTCCTACGCTAGGCATGGTTGGGGTCCTGCCAGGCCGTTGATCAGGGTTGGGTGGGATGAGCGGGCTCCCTGCCCAGCTGGCGATACCTCCTAATCCGCTTGGGGTGAAAGAGACCCTAGGGGGGTCTACCCGGTGAGGCGTACTGGTCACTCGTTGGCTCGGGTGTAATCCAGTACTAGTGGACGCTTCTTCAGGAGTTGAGAGTCAGAGTAGATCATGCGGCAGTCCTCTGCGGAGGGCTCGGGTAGGTTTAATACATGGGGGGCCGTTTCTAAGCATATGTCACTCATGGTGAACAGGAGACAGGTGATCCCTCGGCCAGCAACATCCAGTTTATAGTCTATCACCCGGGCGGTGGCCAACCCCGGGCAACTTCTTTCTTGCGTGCGCACTGTAGATAAGTCTGTATCAATTGCTACCCCGGTCACTGCAACCGCGCGTCTTGGGGATACTTGGTGCGCTAAGGCCCAGGCATGGACATCCTGCGGTGACGGCACGGACATGATGAAAATGAATCGGGCAATTAGAAAAAAAACGGAACAGGGCACCCCAGGACTTGATCTCAGCAGCGCCTCCAAATGTAACGGGTTTTCCCCCACCCACTCGCAGATAATACTGTGGAGGTGTAGGAACATGCAAGGTTACTCAGGTGTGGTGCATTACCAGTTGGCTCACAGGAGGGCTGAGCTTCCGCCACGGGGAACCTGGGGTACATACATCTTATACATCTCTAGGTGCAACGCCTCCACCTGGGAGGGATCCCAACGGAGTGGGAGGAGGCCCTCACAGGAAACAACCACACAAAACAAACGAATGTAAAACAGGACTGGCTTTACTGCATAACCAACTATATCTACATCATCAACACAACCTTCATGCGCCACGGCGGACGCTAACCACTCTGGGCGTCACGGCGGACGCTACCACCTAGGCGTCACGGCGGACGCTACCGCCTCTGGCGTCACAGCGGACGCTAATCACACTAGGCGTCACGGCGGACGCTACCACCTCTGGCGTCACGGCGGACGCTAACCTCCCACAGAGTGATCCCACCCCGTGTCCAGTAACCCCCCCCAAATGTCTCGAACCCCCAAAGTCAAATACCACTGTGCATGTGTATGTGTGACTGCGCAGCCACTATGTCTGGTGATAGGCCTGGTTGGTGCACGTGAGTTGCAGGTTACCTGCCCGGGCTCCAGCCACGGGTACCGCGATATCACTGGAGATCCGCCCGATCCGACGTTGTCCTCCACACCGCGTTGGGTGAATTCCAGCGCGGATAATATCACCTTAGTCCCAGGGTCTTTGATGGTGTTCTGAGCCCAGAACCCACCTCACAGGGCCGCACGGCTTCAGCACTGTGTCCCTGACTAAGCTACCAATAAATGGGGCAGTGTCCCTATCTAGGGCCTGTCCCTATACTCCACAAGCTATTAAGTGACTCAGGACCTAACTGGGGGCCTGGGGGCTGCTGGCCTAATGCAGAGGGTCACTGACCCCTGCATCCACATCTTAACCCTAGCTGGTCCGGATCCTGACTGCCTCCTGCTGCCAAAACCCCGCGAAATGTATCTAACTGGGAGCAGGGGAATCCGGCCTTCCGATTGGCTCCCTGGCGTCACGTGTCCCTGCCCCTGTGCACCCTGGGGGCTGTCCTTCCCGCCTTGCGTGTGCGCGAGCTGTTTGGGGGCCTCTCGCGCTAGCTGGCCTCCTGCGCATGCGCGAGCTGACTTTCAATGGCGGCGCCCTGCTCCGCTAGCCGCCGGGACCCTAACGACGCGATCGCGGCCTCGGCAACCGGCCCGCTCGCGTCCCCAGCAACCGGCCCGCTCGCGTCCCCGGCAACCGGCCCGCTCGCGTCCCCGGCAACCGGCCCGACCGCTTCCCTAGCAACCGGCCGCAATTACAACCACGCGCGGCAACGGGGAAGGAGGGGGTGAGTGCGCGAGGGGGACCTGGCTACACATATATATATATATAATATCAAAAAATAAATAGATGATACCGTTCTGTGGCTAACGAAATGCTTTTATTTGTGCGAGCTTTCGAGATACACTGATCTCTTCTTCCGGCGATGTTACAACATCGCCGGAAGAAGAGATCAGTGTATCTCGAAAGCTCGCACAAATAAAAGCATTTCATTAGCCACAGAACGGTATCATTTATTTATTTTTTGATTATTGAAGCTCGGCTAACACGGTACTGATACCTCTACATGTATGTATGTATGTATGTATGTATATATATATATATATATATATATATATATATATATATATATATATAAAGGAAAAAAGAGGAGAGAGCGCACGCCCATAGCGTATAAAAGTATATTTAATGAAGGGAAAGGGGGAGGGAGGGGTAAAAAACGCACTTACAAGAAGTACAATAAAATCAAGCATATGTGATAATAATCACCACCATCCGGTCTAACTGCAAGCTCTTGGGGCAGTCCCAGGCTCCGTTGGTAAAGGAGCAGCGTCTCAGCAGATTTCCAGGACTGATGTGAGTCATCCGGTCAAGTTGCAGACTTTGGGGGCATTCCCAGGCTCCGTTGACAAACGAGCAGTGTACCAGCAGATTCCCAGGGCTGGTGTGCTATGAATAGTCCCAGACAAAAAGTTCCGTATAGGTAGTGCCCGCAGCACTGGCGCTAGGATCAGTCCGCTCCTGCGCTGGATGTAGACTTCAATGTCAGTGCGTCTGACGTCACGACGCTCCCTGACGCGTTTCGTCAGTCTCGGCTAACTTTTTCAAAGGGATAACGTGAGGGGGGAGGTCCGGTATTATATACACACTCCAATGAAGGTAATTGATGAAAAAAACACCCCTACTCAGCTGCAATCATTATCCGTGCTACCAACACTATAGAAAACATGATTATATAAAATACACGTATTTCCCCTGAAAGAATTGGAGGAGATGATAGAATAAAACTAAGATATATATTCTCAATAGCCAATCATATTACTAAACATACATATAAGTTAACACACAGTTAAACATGTATTAAATGTAAAATAGTTGGCAATAACATAAAACAACTTAGTAAAACAACATAATTTTCTAGGGCTCAAACCCAGATTGAAAATACTATTCCTGTATGTGAATCAAACCCCATCTGGTGTAACCATGGGATACATTGCTATATATCAACATGGTGCAATGATATACATATCTAAATCCCACCTATAGATAGAGGGATGATCACACACAGGCCCGTGTGGAGTATATTCCTTAAATATTGGTGATGGAGAAGGAGATCATATGACATTATATATACATATATGCAACCACAATCCATTAATTATTAAATATTGCACCCAGATGAGTGCATAGATCAAATACCAATTCCTATGTTCCCATATGATTGACCTAAGGACAGATTAAAATTAGATATAAATTCATATATAAAATATAAATAATGATGAAAATTATAATGTAAATATAAATGTTCATACAAATGAAAACTCTGAAGATAAATTATATAACTGGAGTCTGTATGCCACAAACAAACAAGGCAGGGGCCCGGAAGGTGTATCTACATATATGTGTTATACTGTGATCAAGTGTTGTGTGAAATTATTATGTGTGTGTGTGTGAAATTATTATGTGTGTGTTTTTTATATACTATATACCTGTTTATGTCTTATTCTATAATAATGACTACCAGGCCCTCGTTGGCCATACTAGTGAATATCCAATTGAATGAATTTCATATGTCTATATAAAGGTGCTATTTATTCCTCATACCATCTATTTAACCCAGTGTTCCTAGTTGAAAGTGTCTATTTCATAAATCAACATTAATGTGTAATGAATGGATCATCCATCTGTCAGACGGAAGGGAGGAGGGTGGGGACTGGGAGGGGAAGTATTCACTTCATTCTCACGCACAATTATTTTTTATTTGAAAATGATTTTCACTTGCAAATCTGTGGAACGGCCATGGGTACGAGATTCGCTCCCAGTTATGCCAACCTCTTCATGGGGTACTGGGAAGAATCCCATGTTTGGCAAAACACCTCACTTGGAGCGGGTCTCGTATACTATGGCCGTTTCATAGATGACATCATTATTATTTGGGACGGAGAGGAGTCGGTCTTACACGATATCCTGAGCTCCTTCAGCGACAACTCGTTTGGACTAAAATTTACTTTTGATATTAACAACTTGTCCACTATATTTCTGGATCTGGCCCTGAGCATAGACACAGACCTGAATATCATCACCACCACACATTTCAAGTCTGTGTCTGTGAATAGCTACGTCCATGCGTCCAGTAACCATCACAAACACTGGCTCAACAATATTCCCTTGGGGCAGTTCCACAGAATTCGTAGGAACTGCACAAGGGATGTTGACTTTCAAAATCAGTCGGTCACACTTGGAAAGAAATTTCATTCCAAGGGATATGATCCCCTTGTGGTGTCCGACTCTCTCAGCAAGGTGAGTTCCATTGCTAGATCGACTTTACTTGAGAAATCGAAAAGCAAACAAAATAAACAACAGAGAGGAAAACGTTCAGGTTATGACACCCCAATAATACATTCAGAGATGGAGAGGTCGACTGTAAGATTCATTACCACCTATAACCAGTCATCCAAACTTATCAATAGGATTTTAAATGACCATTGGTCCATTTTAAAGTGTGATCCACATCTAGGACCTATCCTGCCAGATAGAGCTACTGTCACATATAGGAAAGCAAGGAGTATAAAAAGCATACAAGCTCCCACTAGGCTTAAATCATCTTCCAAGTGTGACACTGTAAAACAGAAGGGACCATTGGGTAACCATCCCTGTGGCCGCAGTCGATGCATTACGTGCAGGCATCTTTTGAATCAAACTCATGTTTATTCTCCAATGAGGGGTACCACGTATGCCATCAGCAGCTCCATCACCTGTCTTAGCACTTATGTTGTGTATCTTATACAGTGCGGTTGCAGTCTGAAATATATTGGACGAACCACCAGGACTCTGGGTACTCGCTTCCTAGAACATAGGAGAAATGTTATTAAAGGTCTGAATAATCACAGTGTCCCTCGACACTTTAAATTATTTCATCAACAGAATCCCAAGACCATGCAAATTATGGGAATAGAGACCATTTCTCCTTGTGTTCTGGGAGGCGACCGGTTCAAGACGCTCTGCAGGCGGGAATCCTATTGGATTCACAAATTGGGCACTCTCAGCCCTGGGGGACTAAACGAATGTTTAGACGTTAGTACTTTAGTTTAGTTTTTCCTCGGATGCCTCTTCCTGTTCTCCTCCTCTGCTTCTCATGTCATCCCTTGTTAGGATCTCCTCCAGAGGTCCCCCCAATCCTATCCCCCATCCCCCCCTTCCCCCCCCCCCCCCCATTCCATTCCTTCCCCTCCCAGTCCCCACCCTCCTCCCTTCCGTCTGACAGATGGATGATCCATTCATTACACATTAATGTTGATTTATGAAATAGACACTTTCAACTAGGAACACTGGGTTAAATAGATGGTATGAGGAATAAATAGCACCTTTATATAGACATATGAAATTCATTCAATTGGATATTCACTAGTATGGCCAACGAGGGCCTGGTAGTCATTATTATAGAATAAGACATAAACAGGTATATAGTATATAAAAAACACACACATAATAATTTCACACACACACACATAATAATTTCACACAACACTTGATCACAGTATAACACATATATGTAGATACACCTTCCGGGCCCCTGCCTTGTTTGTTTGTGGCATACAGACTCCAGTTATATAATTTATCTTCAGAGTTTTCATTTGTATGAACATTTATATTTACATTATAATTTTCATCATTATTTATATTTTATATATGAATTTATATCTAATTTTAATCTGTCCTTAGGTCAATCATATGGGAACATAGGAATTGGTATTTGATCTATGCACTCATCTGGGTGCAATATTTAATAATTAATGGATTGTGGTTGCATATATGTATATATAATGTCATATGATCTCCTTCTCCATCACCAATATTTAAGGAATATACTCCACACGGGCCTGTGTGTGATCATCCCTCTATCTATAGGTGGGATTTAGATATGTATATCATTGCACCATGTTGATATATAGCAATGTATCCCATGGTTACACCAGATGGGGTTTGATTCACATACAGGAATAGTATTTTCAATCTGGGTTTGAGCCCTAGAAAATTATGTTGTTTTACTAAGTTGTTTTATGTTATTGCCAACTATTTTACATTTAATACATGTTTAACTGTGTGTTAACTTATATGTATGTTTAGTAATATGATTGGCTATTGAGAATATATATCTTAGTTTTATTCTATCATCTCCTCCAATTCTTTCAGGGGAAATACGTGTATTTTATATAATCATGTTTTCTATAGTGTTGGTAGCACGGATAATGATTGCAGCTGAGTAGGGGTGTTTTTTTCATCAATTACCTTCATTGGAGTGTGTATATAATACCGGACCTCCCCCCTCACGTTATCCCTTTGAAAAAGTTAGCCGAGACTGACGAAACGCGTCAGGGAGCGTCGTGACGTCAGACGCACTGACATTGAAGTCTACATCCAGCGCAGGAGCGGACTGATCCTAGCGCCAGTGCTGCGGGCACTACCTATACGGAACTTTTTGTCTGGGACTATTCATAGCACACCAGCCCTGGGAATCTGCTGGTACACTGCTCGTTTGTCAACGGAGCCTGGGAATGCCCCCAAAGTCTGCAACTTGACCGGATGACTCACATCAGTCCTGGAAATCTGCTGAGACGCTGCTCCTTTACCAACGGAGCCTGGGACTGCCCCAAGAGCTTGCAGTTAGACCGGATGGTGGTGATTATTATCACATATGCTTGATTTTATTGTACTTCTTGTAAGTGCGTTTTTTACCCCTCCCTCCCCCTTTCCCTTCATTAAATATACTTTTATACGCTATGGGCGTGCGCTCTCTCCTCTTTTTTCCTTTTTAGATATCCTGTGGACGTGGTAGGTCCACACTGAGAGCTGCCGGAGACCCTACATACCAGTATCCATTTTCATCATCGGAACTATTTGAGGACTGGTTTATCCTTTCATTTGCTTTTTCATGTATTGTTGTTGTATGTTTGTTTTTGGCCCATTTTATGGTTATAGGTCTGTATACCTTTACAATATTGCTTAGACTATTTAGGTTATACATCAGATATATCTACATAGACATACATAGTTTATATGTTCCTTTAAGGCGCAGCTTTTTTCCTTTTGTTTGTTCCATATATATATATATATATATATATATATATATATATATATATATATATATATATATATATATATATATATATATATATATATATATTACCCCAACAACCCCTATAACCCCTAACATACACATATATGCACATCGATGATACTATAGGCCGGCGGAGGCCCTCGGGTGTTAAGCGCAGGCCTGCAATACCAATTATGTGACCCCCCCCAAATTAATGTCAAAACACATACATACATATAAATAACCCCCCCCCTCCTTAACACATACAGTATAGTAATGGCCACAATTACTATTATCCACAAATGGATAATAGTGAATGTGCCCATTTTAAATACATAAACACCAATCAATACATTAAATACATATAGCACTCACCCATGTCCGGCTGCCACGATGAAGGCCATCCTCATCTTCATCCTGTTCATGCCCCCTCCGCTGCTGCAAAACAGACACAAGAATAAAAACATCCAATGTAATGTCCCCTAACCCCTTAATCACCATAGCGGTTATTAACCGCTACAGTCATTAAGGGGTTAACCCACCCTCACCCATCACTCGGGAGGCCTATATACCCTCCCACACTAACCCCCCACCCCGTGAGGCCTAACCACACTCCATCCCAACTCTGATTGGCTCTAGTATACCATGTGACAGAGGCTTGGGGGAGAGCGGATGTGACGTCATTACAAGCTTGTCACATGGTACTAGAGCCAATCAGAGTAGGGATAGACTTCCCACGCTCTGATGGGCTACCGTACCATGTGAGCCCGCCATGTTTCTGTTAATGACGTCATCTTAAAGGCAATTGAAGCAAAGCCATTCTGATTGGCTGTGCTTTCATTGCCTTTAAGTGACGTCATCATTTTTTTTCTCGGCCAAAACACATGATTTTCACGGGCCAATCAGGCCCGTGGAAACCATGATGAAAATGTGACGTCATAGGCCTTTAAAAGCCTATGTCGTCTCATTTTGAAGGCAGACGCCGAGGAGGAAGGACCTCCTACAGAAGAAGAAGGCCAGGGCGTGGCCATAGAAGACATGAAGACCCCGGAAGAGAGCCGCAGATAGAAGAAAGAAGAATACAGATGAAGATGGATTACAAATAGAAGACCCGTGGATTGTTTTGGATTTTTATTTTAATGTTTATTATTTTATGGTTTTTTACTTTATGGGTTCCTGTGCGTGATGGATTGGTTCGAGAGTAAGCTGTTCAACGGGAGTCGGTGAGTGGGTCAAGTAATGGTAAGTGAACTAAAGAAATGTATTTTATTTAACTAGTTCTTTTTTTAAAGCTTTTTTACATGTGTATTAAATTATTTTTGGTATATAATTTCTTGCCACTGTATGTATGTATGTATGTCTAGATCGATATATACATACAGGGTAAGAAATGATGTTGTTTTAAAAGCTTGATTTGCTGTGTTTTAAATTATTTTGGCTATGCTGCAATGCATAAATGTGTATGTCATGTATTTTAAAATTAGATAGATGTAATTTTTGCTATTGTATGGTGTACTTTAGGTCAGGGTGAGGCTTGCTTTTGTATATTGTATTCTTGTTGGTACTTATATTTTTTCAGAGGATAACTTGTTCTGTTCAACGATTGAATTAGTTAATTGTATAATTGTTAGGCATGGAATGTAAATTGTTTAAGGATTTAATTAATGAATGCTAATTGATTTGTGGTTACTAGATTGGTTTAAATAGTATACTTGTTTGGATGTATTTGTATTTTGTTTGGAATATGTTATTGTTAACATTCATTTGCAGAATGTATATGGTGCATAGATTGTATGCATCATGTATACAATGTAAATGCAATGTTTTCAGTGGCATTTGTGGCTTTTGATTGGCATTTGAGGATTTTTAATTGGAAGATCAGATTGGATAATTAAAGGAGATGGATTTTATTGTTTTGTGTCTGTATGGAGAAGTGGTATTTGTAGTAAAGCATGTTTTTGATAACCCTTCTACATTTATTTGTATATTGGTTCATCATGTGTGTGTATCTCTCTCTCTCTCTCTCTCTCTCTGTATATATATATATATATATATATATATATATATAAAAAGGAAAAAAGAGGAGAGAGCGCACGCCCATAGCGTATAAAAGTATATTTAATGAAGGGGAGGGGGGAGGGAGGGGTAAAAAACGCACTTACAAGAAGTACAATAAAATCAAGCATATGTGATAATAATCACCACCATCCGGTCTAACTGCAAGCTCTTGGGGCAGTCCCAGGCTCCGTTGGTGAAGGAGCAGCGTCTCAGCAGATTTCCAGGACTGATGTAAGTCATCCGGTCAAAATGCAGACTTTGGGGGCATTCCCAGGCTCCGTTGGCGAACGAGCAGCGTACCAGCAGTTTCCCAGGGCTGGTGTGCTGTGAATAGTCCCAGACAAAAAGTTCCGTATAGGTAGTGCCTGCAGCACTAGCGCTAGGATCAGTCCGCTCCTGCGCTGGATGTAGACTACAATGTCAGTGCGTCTGACGTCACGACGCTCTCTGACGCGTTTCGTCAGTCTCGGCTAACTTTTTCAAAGGGATAACGTGAGGGGGGAGGTCCGGTATTATATACACACTCCAATGATGGTAATTGATGAAAAAACACCCCTACTCAGCTGCAATCATTATCCGTGCTACCAACACTATAGAAAACATAATTACATAAAATACAGATATTTACCCTGAAAGAATTGGAGGAGATGATAAAATAAAACTAAGATATACATTCAATATCCAATTATATTACTAAATATACATATACAGTTAACACACAGTTAAACATATATTAGATATAAAATAGTTATCAATAACCAATTATAAAACAACATTATAAAACAACATAATAAAACAACATAATTCTCTAGGGCTCAAACCCAAATTGAAAATACTAATCCTGTATGTGAATCAAACCCCATCAGTTGTAACCATGGGATACATTGCAATACATCAACATGGTGCAATGATAATACATATCTAGATCCTACCTGTAGATAGAGGGATGATCACACACAGCCCAGTGTGGAGTATATTACTTAAATATTGATGATGGAATAGGTATATAGTATATAGTTTATAGCACACATATAATATTTCCACACAACACTTATCTTACTTGATCACAGTATAGCACATATATGCGGATATACTTTCCGGGCCCCTGCCTTGTTTGTGGCATACAGACTCCAGTTTTATATTCTCCATTTGAGCTTAGGCTTCCATTTGTATGAACATTTATATTCACATTTTTATTTCAAATTTCAATTTTTCATCCTTATTTATATTTAAATTTATATAAAAATTTATATCTAATTTCATTCTGTCCTTAGTCCAATCATATGGGAACATAGGAATTGGTATTTGATTCATGCACTCATCTGGGTGCAATATTTAATATTTAATTGATTGTGGTTGCATATATGTATATGTATATAATGTCATATGATCTCCTGTTCCATCATCAATATTTAAGTAATATACTCCACACTGGCCTGTATGTGATCATCCCTCTATCTACAGGTAGGATCTAGATATGTATTATCATTGCACCATGTTGATGTATTGCAATGTATCCCATGGTTACAACTGATGGGGTTTGATTCACATACAGGATTAGTATTTTCAATTTGGGTTTAAGCCCTAGAGAATTATGTTGTTTTATTATGTTGTTTTATAATGTTGTTTTATAATTGGTTATTGATAACTATTTTATATCTAATATATGTTTAACTGTGTGTTAACTGTATATGTATATTTAGTAATATGATTGGATATTGAATGTATATCTTAGTTTTATTTTATCATCTCCTCCAATTCTTTCAGGGTAAATATCTGTATTTTATGTAATTATGTTTTCTATAGTGTTGGTAGCACGGATAATGATTGCAGCTGAGTAGGGGTGTTTTTTCATCAATTACCATCATTGGAGTGTGTATATAATACCAGACCTCCCCCCTCACGTTATCCCTTTGAAAAAGTTAGCCGAGACTGACGAAACGCGTCAGGGAGCATCGTGACGTCAGACGCACTGACATTGAAGTCTACATCCAGCGCAGGAGCGGACTGATCCTAGCACTAGTACTGCAGGCACTACCTATACGGAACTTTTTGTCTGGGACTATTCACAGCACACCAGCCCTGGGAAACTGCTGGTACGCTGCTCGTTCGCCAACGGAGCCTGGGAATGCCCCCAAAGTCTGCATTTTGACCGGATGACTTACATCAGTCCTGGAAATCTGCTGAGATGCTGCTCCTTCACCAACGGAGCCTGGCACTGCCCCAAGAGCTTGCAGTTAGACCGGATGGTGGTGATTATTATCACATATGCTTGATTTTATTGTACTTCTTGTAAGTGCGTTTTTTACCCCTCCCTCCCCCCTCCCCTTCATTAAATATACTTTTATACGCTATGGGCGTGCGCTCTCTCCTCTTTTTTCCTTTTTTGATATCCTGTGGACGTGGTAGGTCCACACTGAGAGCTGCCGGAGACCCTACATACCAGCACCCATATTCATCATCGGAACTATTTGAGGACTGGTTTATCCTTTCATTTGCTTTTTTTCATGTGTTGTTGTTGTATGTTTGTTATGGGCCTATCTTATGGTTATAGGTCTGTATACCTTTACAACATTGCTTAGACTATTTAGGTTATACATTAGATATTTCTACATAGACATACATAGTATATATGTTCCTTTAAGGCGCAGCTTTTTTCCTTATATATATATATATATATATTTGCATGATGAAGCCACTATACAAATGAATGAAGGGAAGGGTGGGTATCGGGCTAGTGTGGCTTAACCCCTTAATTACCTTTGCGGTTAATATCTGATAAGGTGTTTAAGGGGTTAATTGATATCTGAATGTAATTGCAATGTATTGGCTATGTATTGGCTATGTATTTTGTGGGCAACGAAAGACAAGGATGTTGCTGGCGACGGGGGCTTCTTATTGATGAGGTCAGTAGTAATTTATTTATTTTAATATGCTAGTTAATGTGTTTAATAATGGGCAAATAATCTATTATCCCTATCTGGATAATAGTTATTTTGCACATTATTGTACTGTAGGTGTTGGGGGGGGGGGGGGGGAATGTATGTATTGAATGTATAGGCCAGGTTTATTTTTTTTACATTCAGGGGTGGTTCCTTGGTTCTGCGTGAGACCTCTGGTATCTCACGGGTATCAGGCTGGTGGTTCCACGGGTGACACCTGCAGGGATGAAGCGGTGGTCCCACATCTGTGGGGGCACCGCGGACCCGTAGTTTGCGGGGAAGAACCGGTGGTCCCACATCCATGTGGGCACCGCGGACACGTAGTGAGCACTTGTGAGTTCCCCATACCCCTGAGAGAACCACCCGAGGCCCCGCAGACACCTGTGAGTCTGACCCGGGGCTCCCAGACATCCGCGGGCCTACCGTGGGGACCCAATTGTGGCCCACGGTGCCCCAAGGAGACCACCTGGGGGCCATGGCGCTTGGCGGGACCCACCAACAGGCCTCCAGAACCTGTGTGAAACAAGTTGCTGGTACCCTGTAGGTCTGTCAGGTGACCCGCCAGCCCGTCTGGGACTCGCGTGGGGCTGGGGTATGAACCCTGAATGTAAAAGAATAAATCATGTATTTATGGGGGGGCACAGGGGGTGGGTAATGTATTGAATAAATATAATGATGCTTATTGTGGGGCAGTGTATTGTTTTTATTGTGGGTACTGCGGGTGGGGGGAGGGGGTATTGGCCCAAAGGGTATGTGGGTAGGCCTCCCTTGTGGGTAGTGGGTGAGGGTGGTTAGGCCTCACGAGATGTGGGGTTAGTGGGGGAGGGTATGTAGGACTCCCAAGTGGTGGGTGAGGGTGGGTTAACCCCTAAATGACTGTAGCGGTTAATAACCGCTATGGTGATTAAGGGGTTAGGGGACATTACATTGGATGTTTTTATTCTTGTGTATGTTTTGCAGCAGCGGAGGGGGCATGGCCAGGATGAAGATGAGGATGGCCTTCATCGTGGCAGCCGGAAATGGGTGAGTGCTATATGTATTTAATGTATTGATTTGTGTTTATGTATTTTAAATACACAGGGCATGTATGTTGTTTATTGCAATGTTTATTGGGGGCAAATGTCCCCAATAAACATGCTATTATGCCTTAACCCCTTATTGCCTTAGCGGTTATCCGCTATGGTAATGAAGCAGCATTTATGTATTTTAATAATATTGTGCGGAAGCAGGGGGGCTCCTGAGCTGAACCGCATTGATTTGTGGCTCAGAGACCCCCTGCTTCCCGAGTTACAGGCCCCTGTTTAGGGCATCGGTTACAGTGTCGCCGCCATATTTATAGCGGGCACGGCGCGAATGGAGTGCTATAAAGTGCGATAAAGGTAAGGAATGATTGTTTATTTATATATATGTTTTACTCATAGTGTAGATGTGCAGAGGGTCTCCGGAGCTGAACCGCTTCGGTTTTAGGTCCGGGGACCCCCTGCTTCCCAAGATATAGGCCCTTTTATGGGGTGCCGGTATCCCTCTGCTTTGTTTACATTCCGCCGTCACGTGATCGGGACATTTAAATGCAGAGGGATACTGGCACCTCATAAAGGGGCCTGTATCTCGGGAAGCAGGGGGTCCCCGGACCTGAAACCAATGCGGTTTAGCTCCGGAGACCCCCTGCACATGTAAACTATCAGTAAAAGTTGTTTTGATATGTTTTTATTTTGCCGATGTTTGCGCAGAAAGAGCGGCGGGTCTCTCTCTGCTGCAAACACATATCGGCAGAAACAGCCTATCGCCAGGTTATCGGGAGCCAGGATTTTTTTATCACCGGCTCATCGGCGTTTTGCTTTCGCAGTGATTCGGCAGGGATTGGCATGGATTCGGCCCTTACTGAATACTGCGAGGGCAAATCGCCAAAATCATGCCTATCGGCAACACTTGCCGAATGCACTTTTTCGGCGCTTACTGCATGAGGCCCTATGTATTCTATTGTTACTTTTACTGTATGTCTGAAGCGCTTATTCCCATTATGTGTTGTATTATTATCAGAGATGGGCGTATTCGCCCAAATCCGTTTCCCAGGTTTTTTTCACATATTCAACCCAAAATCCATGTTGCGGTGTAAAATCCGGAAACGGATTTGGTCGGTTTCAATTCATCAAAAACCACCATTGATTACAAACCGTGGATAGATTTGTCAGATCCAATTCGCGCATTTAGCAATCTGTTGGCGAATTCTTAAAAAATCTGCGGATTGGATTCTACAAATCTGTTCATGGTTTGCGGAGTCCGCAGAGTGTATTGGTAATAATAATAACAAATATGCAAAACGCGAATCGTCCTTTGAGATTGATCCGCTGAAAAGAACCTGCAGATCCAAATCGACAAAAAAAATTCCCCCATCTCTAATTATTGTATTGGGTGACGATATATAAATATAAAGAGTTATTCCAAAAGTACAGGGAAACAGCCTCAGGTGAGGAGAATCCTGCGTGTGCAGCCAACACAACATAGAGTGTAGTAGAACTGAGAATGAAAAAGGCCATTTTTATACCATACACACTATGATAACGTTAAAAAGTATTTAAAAAAACAGATAAACAAGACATACTGTACATGTGATTTCTTCTAAAAAGCAGATTTATGTAGGAAGGTGATTTAAATCAATTTACTACCACTTTGGAACTCTAGCATAATTTACTAAATTATAACAATGGTTTTGTTTCCGCTGCCATCATTAATGAAAGGGGTGTTAGCAACTAGTGCTAAACCACTTACACTGATCAGTGAGTGAGGTTCTAAAGTGCTACAGTAACGTAAAACGGAATCAGTTGAGCGACACCAATAGCATTGACTGCACACAGTCACACAGCACACATCACCTCAAATCCACCCCCCCCCCACCCTCCCTCTCCCGGTGCCCGAAATAATTCGGCACGGTGGGCCCCTTACCCGGAGTCCCGTTGTCCGGTTGGGCCTGCGCGGTTGATGGGGGAGAGTGTGATCACTAGGAGCCGTTGGTGAGGCTGCAGGGGGGGGGGGGAGAGTGCCGTCTGGTGCAGGGGGGAAAGACTGATGTAAAGTGTCCCGGGGGGAACGGAGCTTAATGGGGGGAACCGAGCTGGGAAGGGGGGGGGGGAGGCAAATAAAGCTAGGAACGGGGGAGGGGAGCGGAGACAGAGGGGGAGCGGGAAAATGTACTCCCGGGCAACGCCGGGTATATCAGCTAGTGTTATATAAACGTGTCACCCCACTTATTAATTAAGTGAGATGACACTAGATCAGGGGTCTCAAACTCAGTCCTCAAGTGCCACCAGCAGGCCAGGTTTTATGGATGTCCCAGCTTCAGCACAGGTAGCTCAGTCGAAGACTTATCCCCTGATCTAGTGTCATATTTCCATAACATGTACATCCTGCTTAGGAATGCAGTCAATGCTTTTAGTGTCACTCAACTGATTCAGTTCGAAGTTACCACTTTAGGACCTCACTCACTGATCAGTGCACGCAGTTTAGCGCTATTGTACTGTAGTTGCTACAATAACACCCCTTTCATTAATGATGGCAGCGGAAAAAACCCCAGTTATTGTAGTTGAGTAAATTAGGACCATTGTGCTGAAGCGCCGTACAATTAATTGCATATCAATTATGCTAGAGTTCCAAAGTGGTAGTAAATGGATTTAAATCACCTTCCTACATAAAACTGCTTTTTCTTCGGCCGAGCCACTGATTAAGCCACCTGTGCCTGGCCTGTTGGTGTACCTTGATGACTGAGTTTGAGACCCCTACACTGGCGACACACTTTATTCGAGCTTGGCTAGTCCCACGAATTCGGGTATACCCGGGTGTATTGAGGTTTGTGACTGTTTTCTGCCCGAGTGCATTGAGGTATTTTCCATGCAGGGATTTAAGCATTTTATTCCCACTGGCTGCAATACTGCACAGTATATATATATATACTGCATTACAATTCATGAATTTATGCCATCTGGTAGACACGCGAAGCATTGCAGCCTATTAAATCCTTATCATTATCATTTAACAGATTAGCCGCCCGTCAGCCAGGCATGAACCCAGGCTGGGAAGGCAAACGCAACGGGGCTTGTCAGAGGTGAGGAGCGGCGCATTCCAGGTATCTGCCAGGTACATACTGGGTATTTGCTCGAATAAAGTGTGTCGGTGCAGTACACTAGATTGTCAGTCAAATAGAATTACCTTGGAGGACACACACACACACACACACGAACAACAACAATATTTTCCTTTGCGGAATACTACTACTGGCTTCCTAGGAAGTCAAAAGGAACATGAAAACAGTGAGATATAGCTGTAATGTCTCTAGAAATATAACTGCAAATACTGGTAAATGAATTCAGTGACATACTAAATTGGTGCACAAATAAAGTACATTTAAATGAAAGCATTTGCCCTAGAGCACATTTAATGAGTGTTGCTTGATTTATATGACGCTATGCCAAATCAACCTAACAATGCAGCCTAAATTACTCTGGCAACTGAGATGCACAATGTTTTCTCAGTAGTGTAAATCTACACTTTTTCATGTGCCTGCACAGGGGGCTTTGGTATTATAATGCATACGTTAAAACACTCTGGCAGGTTTGCAGGGCTGCAATTGAAAAAAATGTCAAGCCTTGGCATACAAACAACAAAGCATTATATCTCTGTCCAAAAGATTATCCCTTAAGGAAAAAGCCAGCATCATTGTCAGAGTTTATGGGAATGCATGCAATATGAGGATGCTGGGAGCAATGCTAAATTCTAAGTAAACAAGCCTGGAACACTCCGGGGCCCCTTATATTCTAGTACTGTCAAACACTTATTCAGTGGTAGCATTTCAGTAAAATGAGCACACATATTTTGCCTATCTCAAAAATAGATTATGCGTGAAGATTAAAGGAAGAGGTCATGGGCAAAGTGAGGAGGGTGTTTGAAGAAGAGGTCTGTGAGGTACTGAGCAGCAGAATCAGGGAGAGCTTTGTAGGTGAGGGCTACAAACTTGAATGTTGATTCTAGAGAGTATGTGTAGCTGTATTAGTGACAGAGGAATGGCAGAGGAGCAGCTCTTAATAGTATGTGACAATAATGCAGTACAGACAGACAACAGACAGTGATACGGATTAGATGCAGGTTGCATAAAGAAGACGGGACATGATAAGTATATTATATAATTGTTACATACTTTATATAGTAACATAGTTGGTTGTTGTCCATCTACAAATGTCAGACTACTGGAAAATAATGGAAAATAATGTTTCCTGTTTTAAATTCCCCATGGTTTGAAGGATGATGCTGCACTCCCCAAGAGAAAAAAGGAATATAAATACCAGTGCTCCTGGTCCAGGAATCTCTGCTAGGTACTCACAATATTATATATGAAAGGAAAAAACCTGGACACTGCGGATTTCTGCTAGAAAATTTATTAGAAGCCAATAGTTGACGTTTCGGCCTCAGGAGCCTTTCTCAAAAGCAAATGGCATAATGAATAAATGACATGTAAAAAGTTCCATATATAGACCCCACCACATGTGTTCTTAATTGTCCCTGACTGATGTAATTGTCTTCTTCGAATCTTTATCCGTTGCTTTCTAATGAGGCACAGGGCAGATCTCCATCCTCATTTGCTTCATGGTCTCCTCCAAATCCCGCGATGTTATGACGTCATCAGTAGGTGTCCTCAATCATCCGGGTCCCGCGATGCGTGTGACATCATCACGTTCTTATCCTCACGTTGTCCTTTCTGTTGATGTAATTCTTTTCCTCATCAATTCCACACGTTGGGCGTTGTTGATCATTCTATCCTCCTTCCACATTCATCTGCGAGTGACGTCATGAGTCCCTGTACTTCTTCCCCTGTGAGGTTTATCAGTGTACAAGAAAGAGACTTAGAACATGTCTGATTTAGCCCTATGTGTTGATCGGAAGACTCAGGGTACAATGCTATCCCCATTAAAAATTAAAATCTGTATTTTTATTTTAAAATACTTTAAAAAAAACTCCAGAGGTGTGTATGATATTATATACCCCATATGCACGAAAGGCAAACATACAAACCATAACAACAATCAGAGAACTCCAACAGCAGCAGGTAAAGAATCATCGCTCAGTAAGAAAACAGCCTAAGGATAGATTATCATTTAGCCCTCTTGGGAAAACTGTATCCAACGTGAATATCCAATAAGCCTCATGTTGCAATAAAAGTATATCTTTATGCATACCTGTCATGCTGTTTTTTGACCTGTTCTCCCACAAGCTGCGCAATAAATGAAATCCTTAGCAGCACGCTCCTAGAGGGCACCACTATTTGGGTGTGAATAATATATTTAGCCAATCCACCTGCAATTGCTTTATTGAGCAGCTTGTGGGAGGCCAGTCCCTCCTTTTTCAAGGTATATAATCTCCCAGTAAGGTCCCTGTAAATTCAGTTTTCACTCAACTTGCTTACAGGTAAGTAGCTTCACTGGTATATACCAGTTTTTAACTGCACTAAATTACACAAGTGTAACGGGTTTCCCCCCCCCCCAATCGCAGATTCTACTGTGTGGGTGCAGGAAACATATATTGTTACTCGGTGTGGTGCATAACCTGTTGGCTCACAGGAGGGCTGAGCTTCCGCCACGGGGAACCTGGGGCAATTACACTAGGGATAATACTTACAATGATGCAGCGCCTCCACCTGCGATGGCTCCCACCAGAGGGGGAGTGGTTCCTTGCAGGACAATCAATAAACACATACACAGTGATTATATTAACTAATACCTTTACTAACAAGCAGTATAACATATCACGCAATACCTTTATATAACCTGTGTCCCTCTCTAGAGGAGACACCTACTGCGTAACGCAGGACGCTACCCCAACACCAAGTGAGCCCACCCAGTGTCCAAAGAAACCCCACCCAATGTCCCGCACTCTTGCAGAGAGTCAATGGGTGACTGCGCAGTCACTAGTTAAGCTAAGGGCCCAGTGGTGCACTTATGTATTAGATACCTGCCGAGCACTCCGGTGCTCGGGTCAGCAATCTTCACAAAGGCTCAGTTGGCGATGACTCCTTCAACGCTCCAACCGAACTTCTGCACGTGGACCGCTAGAGCGGTCCCACTCCGGAACAGTCTCTGTGGACCCCAACGTGGGTCCAACCGCTTCACGGGAACAGCAATCTTCACTGTGTCCCTATCTTCCTAAGGGGCACGTGCTACACTATAGGCCGTCCCTATAGTACAGCAACCTGTAGTGGCTTGGGGAACTCCTATGGGCCTACAGGGGTTAAGGACCTGTCCCACTCCCCTAACTACCCAAGTCCCTTCAGCCTCACTAAATGCTGACAGCCAACGTGCTGCGCAACAAGGTACCTGCCTGTCAGACCTCACAGCACTGACCGCTGTGACTCTGACAAGGCAGCACTCTAATACTAAGGGCAGCGTCCCTATCTGGGGCCTCCCTCAGAAATTACCCACTACCCTAGTGGGGGTTGGGGCCTACCTGGGTTGTGGGTACCTATAGGGCCGCAGGAGCAGCACTCGCTCCCCGCACCCTTCCTTCCCTCACAGCTCCCCTGCTCCAACTGCAACTCCTGAGTGACAGGGTCCCTCTCTCTAGAGCAGTCCCTGGCAACACTCTCTATCTTCGGGTGTCTAGCTACCTCAGACCCTGGGGGTGCTGGCCTAGTACAGTGAGTCCTGGACTCCTGTACCCTACCTCCTTCCCTGGGCTGCTCCGGTCTCTGACTGCTAGCTAACGTGCTGTAAGCCCACCAAATGTATCTCTTCTGCTCAGGCTTCCTAAGCCCTATTGGCTCCCTGGTGTCACGTGGGGCATACAGAGGCTCATGGGATATGTAGTCCCGGCTCAGAGCCTTCCCTGAATGGCTAGGGGTTCGCAGGCTTTCTCTCTCCTGCCCTGCGCGTGCGCAAGCTCCCTCTAGCTGCCTCAACCTTCCCTCGTCTAGCCCTGCTCTCGCGCAAGCTATCTGGGGGCCTTTCGCGCTATCGCGTCCCTGCGCATGCGCAACCCGCATCGCAATGGCGGCGCCCTGCTTCAACGGCCGCCGGGACCTTAGAGACGCGATCGCGGCCTTAGCAACGGCCCGATCGCGTCCCCGGCAACCGGCCGCAGGCAGGGGAAGCCGCGCTGCTCCCTGCTCCAGCCCCCACCCTTGGAAGCAGCCGTCGGGTCTGTCGGCACCCGCGACCGCGCTGCACCAAGGGAGGGGGGTCTCCAGGAGCCACGGGAGCTCCATGCTACACAAGCTTATGCTTAGTATATTAATCCATTCAGGGTATATTTCACAGAACATTTGTATGCATTTAGCATAGGGACCTGCTATTGAGACTTACCTTGACGTTGGTTAGCAGGCTTGGCATTATTTGATCAAAGGATGTAACCAAGAGTCTCCTTTGTCTTACAGATTTAGTTTGCACTATGTATACAGATGCAGCAATGAGTATCTACTGCTGCGGCACAGTTTATTCGAGCATTTGCCCGTTCTGTGCCGCAGCAGTAGCCTGGCGCGCGCCCGAGAGTGACGGGCGCGCGCCGAAGCAGCGGAAGAGCGCCCTCCGATCGGGGCGCTCTCCCTACCGCTGCCGGGTCCGCCGGGTCCCCCGGAACCCCCTGCCGCTGTCCCGCGATCGCGGGACACCAGGGCTCCCTCGGGGAGCCCCTGGACGCGCGTGCAGGGGGCGCACGCTCCCGAAGACGCGTGACCGCGCGTCTATGACGCGCGGCACGCCGAGGGGCGGCCACTAGCAAGCCGGGAAATCTCCCGGCTTGCGGATCTGGCCGCAGTGTAATAAACTGTGTCGCCAGTGTAAACACTTGCCTTTGAAAATCTGGGGCAATCTCCCAGAATTGCTGCAACATTTCTGTGACATTTCTGCAAACAGACTAATGGCCCATCAGATTAACACAGCGGGGGTCCCTGGCAGTCTCATTCAGTTTGAATTGGACTGCCAGGGACCCCCACTGTGTTAATCCGATGGGCCATTAGTCTGTCAGCAGAAATGTCACAGAAATGTTGCAGCATTACTTGGTATTACCCCAGATTTTTCCAGGCAAGTGTTCGGATACTTGTTGCTGCACCAGTATTTATATTCCCCATTTATTGCTATCCCAATGGGAGAAGCGCAGGGATTCACTATCTGTTTTTTCACATACAGTATGTATGGCCAATCCTCAGCTGCATGCTCTTTACATGGAGAAGCGCGGTGAATATATATTTGTTTTACATTTTCTGAAACATTATGTGTCTTTCTGTGTGAATGTCCAATGGGGGTAGTTGTTGATAACGAGTGAAGGATTAGAAAACAACTGTTTGAACTGTTTGCAAATGTAATACAAGTTACAGTATCAGTTCAAATGACCTTTGCTTTGCTTTGTGATGGTGGGGGGGAGGGAGGGAGGTACAACTCAATTGGTCTGTCTTTGTCTAATGCTGGGATGAACGTCAAGGATTAGAAAGAAACTGTTTGAACTGAACTGTTTTAAAATGTAATAAAAGTTATCACTGCCAGAGACCATGTTTGTGTGTGTAATATTTCCATAAACAGTATGAAAAGCAGACAAAGCCTTCCAAAAGTTGAAGGTATTGAATAGAATTCCCACCCCGCAACAAAAAAAATTATAATTTCGTTTTTTATTTTCTGGGTTTCTTACCCGAATAAATTACACATGCAAAGTCTAATTATACTGCAAAATGCAACATCATTGAGAAATTAAAAATGCTGTGATTTTAACAATGTAAAAAATGATTACATATGTAAACAATGCATCACATAACGTTTTGTTTAATGCTCCGTTTCGGTAATCGTGATAGTAATCGGAAACGACAGGCATTCTAAGGACAGCTACAGAGGGCTTCTGTTCCTGCGCATGCGCGCTACGCTTTCAGCCACACTTACACTCGTGGAGGTCTGACAGCGCTACGGAGACAGCCCCAGCGCGCGGGACTGATTTCTGAGGACTAACATTGCCCCTGTACACCTAATGTGATGCCCCACCAGAGAAGTTATCGTTGAGATCGGGTATTATTAAAGTTTTACTCCAAGTGGTTACTATCTTTTATTATTGGTAATACACTTCAATTCTCTTATCTTGGTGCGCTCTCGTGTTTCCCTTTTTTCTTAAGTAATAAGAACCATTCGGATGAATGCATTCTATAAATATATATTCTGTATATAGTTAGATAGAATGTATATTATCTATGATGGTATTTATTGGTAACATGGCTGTGTTAATTAAGTAAGGTTCCACATAGAGGGTTACCTATATAGTATGTGTACTGAATTAGTCAGTGCATTTTGGTATAATATTATGCAATTGTGTTTTTGAATTGTAATTATGCAACTGTATTCTTCATCATATAAATACTGTACCATTGACTACCTCGTACGGGGTCGACGACGGATTTTCACTAAGGGGAGAATGTAGTACCCTGCTAGGAATTTCCCTTTACCCTGCATGTCAGCCGTGGTAGCTGTGGCAGTCCCGGGGTTAAGTCCTCCCAAGGTTCTGACATGTGAGTTAATATAATGTGGCGTTTTCTAGGCAAATGTTTGGCCTTGTGCTAGTTCTAGAAGTTGCTGGAAGGGTCATCTGACATAGGTGATCCTGTTGCAACAATTAATCTTCCCAGATATTGGGGCAGAGTGTTGGCCTTGCCCTGGGTATAAAAGGTGGGGATCCATCATTTTGTATTCAGACCTCCAGCTCCCCACAACACGAGGTAAGACCCCAGACTCCAAATAACATCAGGCGAGCGCCATGATCTCCAAACTTGTAAAGCAGCAGAATCCTGTTGATTATTTCCAGTATCCCAATGTTAGGGAGCCCTTAGGAAAAAGTGCAGAGAAGGATCTATCCTTGCTGCAGGAAGCAGTTCCATTCTCAGGTTTATGATGGGACCTGGGGATGGGCTAATTTGCAATGGGAGAGATGAATTGAGACTGAATCTTAATACGGAAAACCTGTCCTGTTTGTAACATCTAAGCGTCTATCTAAATAAATGTATGTTGAAAGTTCCTGGTGCCTTCTTTCTGTTCACCACTCCCTTATACCAGTATAAGCCTGGCACAGATCCACTATCTACCATGAGATGCAAAGGTAAACCGCTGAGCACCTACACCCTTTTGAGCAGGTACTAACACTGTTATCAAAGCCATAAAGGCTGTTCCAACAACATCCTTTGCCCTTTACACCCTATCCCTCATGCTAGGGGGGGGGGGGGGGGGCGGGGATAGGGGTGTTACATTAGGTCTCCAGCACTGGAGGGATCCCTTTGTCAGGAACAGTTATTTGTGGATCCAGGGGGGGGGAAGGGAGCAGGATCATCAGGAACACCCAGAAAAAAACATATACATACAGATCATGGTGTGGTATGAAAATAAACATGAGTCAGAACTCTGGAAAAACTTGGCTCTTATGAATAACCTACTTACAAGAAGTAGGATTTAAACCAGCGTTTGTATAGGTAAAGATGAGTATATTGGCTCTTCTAATTGAGATCGCAGACTGCAGCAGACTAGTAGTTTAAATGGTATGCCTGCTGGGACTTTCACTTTCACAGTACAGCAGTCGCATTCGTTCAGAGAAGAGAGGAAAACATAGTGTTTTACCAGGTAACACCAATTTTTATCGTAGTAGCATAAAAGATATGTACTCACAATATATCATGTGAACACAGTCACATAAAGGTATCTTTAGGGCAACAGCGGCTCGGCAGATGGAAAAAACGAAAGGGTCCTCCACTCCACTCAAACTTCCCTCCGCGAGGGTGCCCCCTCGTCCGGTGCCGATGGATGGCGTCTGTCGTCACTTCCTGGCCTGGTGGTGACGACTTCCGGTACGGGCGGGAAGATCGGAAGGTTGGAGGGCTCGCCTGACCGCAGCTGCGCCTCTGGGGTAGGAGCAGGTTAACAGACTGCTTCCTTCCTTGACTCGGCTCAACGCGTTTCACTGCATCCGCAGCTTCCTCAGGAGCAATGATTGTGTCCCATAATGGGTGTTACTTAAATAGCATCTTCAATTAAGACACTAATTGGAAAAACACTTAATTACATTACACACAGATTCTCCCACATGGGTACATAATACTGTGGTCAAAAAAATACGGCGCATTAAATACATATATTAGTTTTATTCACTCTCATATGAGAGGTTATAAAAGATAGAATATAAATTAAAACATATTAAAAAGCTAAAAATCATCATTAAAACTCGGATAGTTAGTAATTATTAGAGAAGGTCCATACATAGAGGGAGAGAGAGAGAACATAGATTAGCAAAGTAAATGCAGTATATATAAAATCTGATAGCAGCATATTTATATATAAAATGAATAAAATTCGATTAAATTATTTACATATATCAAGATAATTAAAGTGCAAGTGCAATAATTAGAGGAAAGGTGCAATCTCAAAATCCACATTAAGCCCGTTAGGTGTCAGTGTATTAAGTTTATGTACCCAGTACATCTCTCTTCTACTTAAGTCTAGATTTCTATCCCTTCCTCTCCAATGTTGTACTACATGCTCGATTGCAGTAAATTTCAATCCTGCTGTATTGGAGTTGTGAAATAAAGAAAAGTGCTTAGAGACATTGTGGGACTGGATACTTCTTCTGATATTGCTCAGGTGTTCTAAGATGCGTATCTTAATTGCTCTTGTGGTTTTACCCACATATTGTAGCCCACATGGGCATTCAAGGAGGTAGATTATGTAATTTGAAGTACAATTCATATATTGTTTTATTTTATATTCTTCATTTCTATTGTTACTCATAAATTTCTTTTTATCTTGATTTTTGTGTCCGCAGGCTTTGCATGAACTGCAACCATAGAAACCCTCCAATTTTTGGAGCCATCCATCTTTCTTTGTTTCCAGTTTTTTTAAAGCACTTGGAGCTATCATCCCCTTCAGGTTTTTTGCCTTTTTAAAGATAACCTTGGGGTGCTGTGGCATATTATCTTTCAAGATAGGGTCATTTAATAAAACATGCCAATGTTTATTAATTATTTTCTTGATATTGTTTGACTCTTTATTAAAAGAAGTTAAAAATGCTGTGTCGAAATTTATATTAGGAGTTTTGTCTTTATTTTTAGGTACTATTAAGTCCTGTCTATTTAGACAGTTAGCCTTATCAAATGCTGCGTCCAGGAGGTCTGTCTTATAGTGTTTCTCAGCAAAGCGTTCTTTTAGTATATTGCACTGATCATTGAATACTACTGTATCAGTGCAATTACGACGCATCCTCCTGAACTGATTATATGGGACATTGTCCATCCATAAATTCTGGTGACAGCTTGTGCGTAAGATGTAATTATTACTGTCCACTTCCTTAAAGTAGGACCTAGTTTTTAACGTACCATTCTCTATGTAGATAGTAAGATCTAAATAATTAAGGGAGGTTTTGCTTGTAACAGAGGTGAATTGTAAGTTATAATTGTTTATGTTTATACTTGATAAAAAGGAGTCCAAACTCTCCTGGGTGCCTCCCCAAATTAAAATGACATCATCGATGTAGCGCCGCCATAGGACAAGGTCTGCCCCCAGGACGCCACCGGGCCATATGTGATGTTCCTCCCAGAGTCCCATGAAGAGATTGGCGTAACTGGGAGCAAACCTCGTACCCATGGCGGTACCACATCTCTGAATGTAGAAATTGTTGTCAAACCAAAAATAATTTTTATCAAGTATAAAGCATATACTATCAAGAATGAATTGGACTTGCTGATCATTCATATCTTGGTCTTGTTTGAGAAAGAAGTTTACTGCTTCACATCCTAGGTTTTTCTCTATAGACGTGTACAGAGATGCGACATCTATAGTAGCCATAATGAACTTATCATTCCAAATGATACTTTCTAATAAATGTAACACATCTGTAGTATCTTTCAGATATGATTTAAGATTTTTAACATGGTTTTGGAGAAAGGTATCAATATAAGCCGACAAATTTGATGTCAATGAATTAATACCGGAGATAATCGGTCTTCCGGGAGGTTGTTGCATACATTTATGGATTTTAGGCAATATATAGAATATCGGTAGTTGGGGATACTCATTGAACAAGAATTTGTACTCATTTTCATTGAGTATACCCAATTCCTTACCCCGATCTAGAAGTGTTTTTAGATCGTTTGTAAAGGTAGTAGTTGGATTGTATTTTAGAATTTCATAGGTCTTTTTGTCTCCTAAGAGGCGGTTAGCTTGCTTTAGGTAGTCATCTCTATTTTGGATCACTACCCCTCCTCCTTTATCAGCCTGTTTGATAACTATATTGGTGTTATTTATTATTTCTTCTAAGGCAGCTCTCTCTTCTTTATTCATATTATTCCTCATTTTTGATTTATTATTTTTTGAGAGCTCTTCGAATTCTTTGACAATTAAATTATAGAAAACCTCTATGTGGTTACCCTTACAATAGGTGGGATTAAAAGTAGATTTATTTCTAAAACTCGTGTGTTTAAATGTATCACTTTCTGTCTCAATAAGTTGTTTAGGATTGCTCATCCTTGACTCAACATTTTTACTTAGGAAAAATCTTTTAACTGTTAGTTTTCTAATATATTTATTTGCGTCCACAAAAAGTTCGAAATTATTTGGGCCACAAGTTGGAGCAAAGAACAAACCCTTGGAAATGACACTTAATTGTGAGGATGTTAGTTCTACATTACTGAGATTGAAGATGTTTTTAGTTTTATCGGGGTGGGGTTTTCTCACTATTTTCTTTCTTCCCCCCCGTTTTCCTCTCTGTCTCTTTCCCCTTTGGGGTAATTGCTCCCCTCTTCTTTCTCTAAGAGGGGAGTAAATGGGTTTTTTGTTTCCCAAATGCTTATATCTAGGAGATCACTAGTCCCTGTTGTTCCAATGGGTGAACGAGATCTACTAGCTTTTGCATATTTAGCAGAATCATATCTCTCTCTTTCTCTTTTTCTATCTTCTCTGTCCTTTCTTAGATGTCTTTCTCTTCTTAGTTCTTTCTCTTTTTGATATTCACGCTCTTTCTTATCTCTCTCTTTGTCCTTCTCTTTTTGTTCCCTGTACCTTTTTAGTTCTCTCTCTTTTAAGATCTCTTTTTCTCTCTGTAATTCTTTTTCTCTATATAACTCTCTTTCTTTATATTCTCTTACTCTTCTCTGTTCTTTTTCTTTTTCTCTTTGTAATTCTCTATCCTTATATTCTCTCTCTCTCTTCTCTGTTCTTTTTCCCTAATCATTTCTCTCTCCCTACGTCTTTCCCTTTCTAATGCCTGTTCCCTCTCTCTTTGAGGTACTCTCTCATTGAGATAATCTCTTTCTCTATAAAGGTCTCTCTCTTTTAATTCTCTTTCCTGATTAAAATGCTGTTTAGGTGTAAGATCTTTCCTGGAACTATGGTGTGACAGTTTGGAATCATAATTGTCTCTCCATGGTAACCTTTGTAAAAACATGTGTTTGTTATTATCAGGGTATGATTTATTTCCATATTTCCCTGAAGTATTTTGGGGTTCTCTAACTATTCTTTCCTCAGGTCTACTCTGCGGTTTAGAACTCTTCTTTTTCTTCCAGTCTCTTTGTTCCCCTCTGAGATAATCTTCCTCATCTCTCTGAAATTTATTTGATTTGCTGGTATAAAGGTCTTGTTCTAGTCTATCAATTTTCTTTTTTAGTTCACGATCCTTAATTTTAAATTCAATGGTATCTTCCATATGTGCCAATTTTTCCTCTATTATGACAACCTCTTCATCAATTTTTTTGATATGCTTTTTATGTTGGTTTATCAATGATGTCATAAGATTAAAGGAACAATTATCTATTGTCTCATGCCATTTTTTCACAAAATCCTCATCATCCAAATTTGATGATGGGTTTTTTGGGAATCTTAGGCCTCTAGGGATGCGCTTGCAGTCCATGTATCTATTTAGAAATTTAAGGTCAAGCCATCTCCTAGTGTCTTTAATCAAAAGTCTTTCTAATTTGATGAATTCTTCATCTAAAAAATCATCTTTCACCGGTGTGTTTATTACATTAGTGTCACTAAATAATAAGTGTCTATTTTGTCTTTTAGCAAAAATGTTTGGTGAAACAACTTCCATAATATCTAAACAGTAAAAATAATAATATATAATAAGAATATTAATGTGCTTAATCAAATAATATAAATCTTGTTACTATGAAAAATATATTTGCATATAGTGTACAGCAGCCCCCAAATCAAGTGCAGAGAAACAACGTGAAACCCAGTGATTTAGAGTGGCGCTTTAACACAGTGCAAGTGATCTAAAAAATATATAAAAGTGGTGAAACTGAAAAAACTCTCAACCTTCCAGGGAATATACACTGATTCCCTCGCAAAACGTGTGGATCCAGGGGGGGGGGGGAAGGGAGCAGGATCGTCAGGAACACCCAGAAAAAAACATATACATACAGATCATGGTGTGGTATGAAAATAAATATGAGTCAGAACTCTGGAAAAACTTGGCTCTTATGAATAACCTACTTACAAGAAGTAGGATTTAAACCAGCGTTTGTATAGGTAAAGATGAGTATATTGGCTCTTCTAATTGAGATCGCAGACTGCAGCAGACTAGTAGTTTAAATGGTATGCCTGCTGGGACTTTCACTTTCACAGTACAGCAGTCGCATTCGTTCAGAGAAGAGAGGAAAACATAGTGTTTTACCAGGTAACACCAATTTTTATCGTAGTAGCATAAAAGATATGTACTCACAATATATCATGTGAACACAGTCACATAAAGGTATCTTTAGGGCAACAGCGGCTCGGCAGATGGAAAAAACGAAAGGGTCCTCCACTCCACTCAAACTTCCCTCCGCGAGGGTGCCCCCTCGTCCGGTGCCGATGGATGGCGTCTGTCGTCACTTCCTGGCCTGGTGGTGACGACTTCCGGTACGGGCGGGAAGATCGGAAGGTTGGAGGGCTCGCCTGACCGCAGCTGCGCCTCTGGGGTAGGAGCAGGTTAACAGACTGCTTCCTTCCTTGACTCGGCTCAACGCGTTTCACTGCATCCGCAGCTTCCTCAGGAGCAATGATTGTGTCCCATAATGGGTGTTACTTAAATAGCATCTTCAATTAAGACACTAATTGGAAAAACACTTAATTACATTACACACAGATTCTCCCACATGGGTACATAATACTGTGGTCAAAAAAATACGGCGCATTAAATACATATATTAGTTTTATTCACTCTCATATGAGAGGTTATAAAAGATAAAATATAAATTAAAACATATTAAAAAGCTAAAAATCATCATTAAAACTCGGATAGTTAGTAATTATTAGAGAAGGTCCATACATAGCGGGAGAGAGAGAGAACATAGATTAGCAAAGTAAATGCAGTATATATAAAATCTGATAGCAGCATATTTATATATAAAATTAATAAAATTCGATTAAATTATTTACATATATCAAGATAATTAAAGTGCAAGTGCAATAATTAGAGGAAAGGTGCAATCTCAAAATCCACATTAAGCCCGTTAGGTGTCAGTGTATTAAGTTTATGTACCCAGTACATCTCTCTTCTACTTAAGTCTAGATTTCTATCCCTTCCTCTCCAATGTTGTACTACATGCTCGATTGCAGTAAATTTCAATCCTGCTGTATTGGAGTTGTGAAATATAGAAAAGTGCTTAGAGACATTGTGGGACTGGATACTTCTTCTGATATTGCTCAGGTGTTCTAAGATGCGTATCTTAATTGCTCTTGTGGTTTTACCCACATATTGTAGCCCACATGGGCATTCAAGGAGGTAGATTATGTAATTTGAAGTACAATTCATATATTGTTTTATTTTATATTCTTCATTTCTATTGTTACTCATAAATTTCTTTTTATCTTGATTTTTGTGTCCGCAGGCTTTGCATGAACTGCAACCATAGAAACCCTCCAATTTTTGGAGCCATCCATCTTTCTTTGTTTCCAGTTTTTTTAAAGCACTTGGAGCTATCATCCCCTTCAGGTTTTTTGCTTTTTTAAAGATAACCTTGGGGTGCTGTGGCATATTATCTTTCAAGATAGGGTCATTTAATAAAACATGCCAGTTTAAAACAGTTATTTACCTTAAAGGTATTGTGTCTAAAGTGAACCTTTATTTAATTGTAATCTTGCAATCTTGTTCCTCTGTTAAATGTACTTTTCTATTTACTGCACATTTTTAGAAAGTCCTCTAATGTAGCCGCATCTGCTCCGAACACTCCTGCCATGCTTCAGTGTCACTGTTGCAACATATGGTACTATGTAACCGATTAATCCTGTTTGTCTTTAATTTAATTAATTTAGGATTATGTGGGGTAGGCCAATTACCATTTTAGTAAACACCAAAAAAGCATTCCAGAATTAACTTTTTTTTTTTTACAAAATGAAGCACATTTTTATATTTTATGAAGCCGAAAATTAACAGAATTTAGAAAGTTAGTGACATATTTTTGACAAAATATGAAAAGCCTTCTCCTAGTGCCTTCTCCTTTATTCAGCACATTCTAACACTGTATTAAGAAAGGGTTAATGATAGAAGATTCTCGACCAATAGAATCTTTACTACTGTAAAAAGAGACAGCAAGAAGAGGATGTTGGTTGAAGAAGATTGCATTATTTCAAAAAGTTTTAAAATTATTTTTGTCATTGTTTAATCCTTGTTTATGTAACGGGTATTCCCCCACCCAATCGCAGATATGGTGTAGGTGCAAGGAACATACAGTGTTACCAGGTGTGGTGCATAACCTGTTGGCTCACAGGAGGGCTGAGCTTCCGCCACGGGGAACCTGGGGCAATTATACTAGGGTACTCACTTGCAATGATGCAGCGCCTCCACCTGCGATGGCTCCCACCAGAGGGGGAGTAGTTCCTCGCAGGACAATCAATAATCACATAGACAGCATGTATATTAACTAATGACTTTACTAACATGCATAACAACTCATCACACTCATAATGACATGTGTCCCTCTCACGAGGAGACACTAACCGCGACGTTTCGCAGGACGATTCCCCAACACTAGGTGATCCCACCCAGTGTCCCAAGAACCCCACCCAATGTCCCGTACTCCTACAGAGATAGTCAATGGGTGACTGCGCAGTCACTATTTAAGCTAAGGGCCCGTTGGTGCACTTTTGTATTAGATAGTACCTGCCGAGCACTCCGGTGCTCGGGTCCGCAACAATCTTCTCAAAGGGTCAGACGTGTGATGAATCCGTCTGATCCTCCAACCGAACTCCTTGCACGTGCGGACCTGCAACGGACTTCTCTGTGAACCCCAACGTGGGTCCAACCGCTCCCACAGGAACAGCAGCAGCCGCTGTGTCCCTATCTATATAAGTGGTACTAACGTGACAGGAACCCTAACCTAGGGCCTGTCCCTGTAATACAGCAACCTGCAGTGGCTTGGGGAACTCCTATGGCCGGTAGGGGGTAATGACCTGTCCCACTCCCCTAACTACCCAAGTCCCTTCGGTAAGTGATCTGGAATGGACTAGAGTACTCTTCCATGCAGTACTTGGGCGTCTACCTACTGTTGGCTAGCCTAGTGCAGATCCTCTCCAGAATTCCTGACCTCGTTAACAGGCTATCCCTTCAGGCATCCTACCCCTAGCGCTACCTCAAGGTGACTAGAACAGCTATAGCCCTTCTCCAGACCCACTACTCTCTGACTAGTCCCAGCGCCTACCGCAGCAAGCTGTAACTCACTGGAGGCTGCAGCCAACGTGCTGCGCAACAAGGTGCCTGTCTGTCAGACCTCACAGCACTACAGCCGTGACTCTGACAAGGCAGCACTCTAACACTAAGGGCAGCGTCCCTATCTTGGGCCTCCCTCAGCAATTACCCACTAACCTAGTGGGGAGTTGGGGCCTACCTGGGGTGTGGGTACCTATGGGGCAGGAGCTGCACTCGCTCCCCGCACCCTTCCTTCCCTCACAGCTCCCTGACTCCAACTCTCTGTAACCTTCCTTTCCCAGCTCCCACTAATGTAAGTGGCAGGGTCCCTAACCTGAGGGCTATCCCTGGCAACACTCACTTTACTGGGGAGCTGAGATATCTCGGGCCCTGGGGGTGCTGGCCTAGTACAGGGAGTCCCTGACTCCTGTACCCTACCTCCTTCCCTGGGCTGCTCCGGTCTCTGACTGATCTAACGTGCTCCAAGCCCGCCAAATGTATCTCTTTTCCCAGGGGTCTCCTAAGCCCTATTGGCTCCCTGGGTTCACATGGGGCTCGCAAAGGCTCTTGGGATATGTAGTCCCAGCTCAGAGCCTTCCCTGGTAGGCTAGGGGTTCGCGGGCTTTTCCCTACCTTCACTGCGCTTGCGCAAGCTTTCCCGGGCTGCCTCGACCTTCCCTCAGCTCTCCCTGCTCTCGCGCGAGCTATCCCTGTCTCGGGGGCTTTCCCTGCGCCTACGCGTCCTTGCGCATGCGCAACAGGGTACTTAATGGCGGCGCCCTGCTTGTCCGGCCGCCGGGACCTTAGAGACGCGATCGCGGCCTTAGCAACCGCCCGATCGCGTCCCCGGCAACCGGCCGCAGGCAGGAGAAGCCGCGCTGCTCCCTGCTCCAGCCCCCACCAATGGAAGCAGCCGTCGGGTCTCTCGACACCCGCGACCGAGCTGCCCAAGGGGAGGGGGGTCTCCAGGAGCCACGGGAGCTCCAGGCTACACTTACATCCCATTTTGCAGATTCGGCACGCGGATCAACATCAACACTATACAGGCATACCCCGGTTTAAGTATACTCACTTTAAGTACACTCGCGAGTAAGGACATATCGCCCAATAGGCAAACGGCAGCTCGGCATGCGCCTGTCAGCACGTCCTGAACAGCAGTACCAGCTCCCTACCTGTACCGAAGCTGTGCGTAAGCGGGGAGACTATAGCGCCTGTTACAAATGCCTTATTTACATCAGTTATGCATGTATATGACGATTGCAGTACAGTACATGCATCGATAAGTGGGAAAAAGATAGTGCTTCACTTTAAGTACATTTTCGCTTTACATACATGCTCTGGACCCATTGCGTACATTAATGCGGGGTATGTCTGTATTTGTGTAGGAAACACATTCAGTGATAATGAAGTTAAATTATGCGTTTCATTCAATTGGCAGTACCTGTACTGCGCATGCATTCCATACATTTAACACATACAGTTTGCATGCGCAGAAAGTCAATGACACTCATATGCGTTCCATAAAATAGGCACGTTCAGTTTATCGGTAGTACACGTTCCACACAGTGTAATTCATGCATCTATTTAGTCTTGATGATTAATAAATAACAATCTAACAATTATTTTACAGGTGAAATTGCACAGGAGACAGTCTGAAAAAGATGTCGGTTGAAGAAGATTGTATTATTGTAAGAATATTGAAGATTGTATTATTTCACAAAGTCTTTGTTTTTTATCTCTAAGCTGTCATTTACTGTGCTCAAATAAAAAAAAATGTCATACTTTAAAAATATTGAATCATCTGAAGTTTACAGAAATAAGTAGCGGGTTACATCGAAATCAATGGGATATGATAATGAACGGGAATAAGGGACTGGTTACATTGTATTTAGATTAAAGACACACACTAGCACAGCCTATCATTACTGCAGAGTTCTACGACTGCTGCTAAACGCAATTTTTGTGGCTGTTGCTCAGTCGCGATAGCCGCACCCGCAAAAGCAAATAATAGCTGCGCATCTACATTTCATTTCCTGCGTTTCCCGTTTCCTGCGTTTCCCGTTTCCTGTAGGTCTCATGAGTTGAAATTCTCGCTCTGTCGCTTCCTTATTTTTACAGATAACTCTCAAGTATGAACATTTCTACAGTCCATTTTGCTGCCAGTCCAAGGTCCGGGTATCCTCCCCAGCAGCCCAGGGGGGTCCGACTGTTCTGCAACATGGTCCTTCTTGTGCGGTCCAGGTGCACTCAGATTCCTGGATCAGAGAGCTCTGTGCAGTCACTACTGCAGGTTTTTATTTAAAGTCTGCTAATGAGGCAACTTAAGGCACCGTGCTTTAGAATTAACCTCCTCTGTGCTGTAAACAGGTTTTCCCTGCATGACTACAGTATGTGAGAGAGAAACCGTCCTGTTTTAGAGATGCCGTAAAATTGAATATAACAAACACAGTCAAATATTAAAGCATTACCACATTTTTTGGCCTGACTATTAGCACTCCTTTTTATTTTTTTTGCGGAAGTTCTTTGCAAATAGTATTACAACTCCCTGGTATGAGCATCCTTTCTTCATAATTGTAGTGCACAGATATATTACATGTACTGTAGATGGAGCAATGAAGATAGATGCATTACATGAGTTACATTTGGGAAAATGCAGTTTATTTAAAAGACATACATTCTGTAGGACATATATCCGGGAGAAGCACGATTCTACTCCTAAGGAATATCTAATGACTCTTTCATGAATCTGTAACTGGTTATACATTCCACTCTCGCACTCACCATCGCCAATCAAGTAAGATTACTTTACTGCTGCTTTCAGTATAATGTGGTATTATTCAATAACTCATTATTAACTATGTGGATCCAAGAAAAGTTTTAATCATGTTCACTTTAGAATAAAGCTAATTAGTTCTGCTAATTAGATGAATTGAAGCTATCCTCTCCCATATGGGTATTCAGACGGCTTATCATTTTCTGGTTGCCTGGTAATACAAATAGCTTTCAAACGGAACCAAAACTTGATTAAAATGTTTTACAGATGGAACATAAATAACGAGTAGAATACAGCTGCTGTTTACATTACAGTATACCACATAAATGAACAGCTGACACAAGGTCAGCGAGACATCAAAAGAAAGTACTGTACATCCAGTGGTGCACTCCAAGGCTAATGTTTAATTTTCCATTAAGTGACTACATGAAGTGAAGACAAGTGAATTTAGTGAATAAAAATACAAATGTTACAATGACACGTGGTGCTGGTATCTTTATAATAGTTTGCTGAAAGAGACTTAACTCTCTATTAGAGAGAAGAGGATGGTACGTGACCTACAATTTGGAATAATTGTGGTGATGTATATACAACCATATTATCTATGAGTCATAAATTGACAACGGCCATAATTATTTGTAACGCTTGACCACCTATGTTGTTAAATGCTGCTTATCATTCAATTGTAATGTAAGATCCTTTGATAAATTAGTGAACAGGTGCCACATTAATATTCCTCCAGATTAAATAAACCGCATAATGTTAAATCTAACATCCATTTATATGCTATACATTTATGCAGCATATCCAATAGAAAGCTGTATAATCAACACAGCAGTTATTTGCCTGCACATTAGCCTATAGTAAAGGGCTTCAATACAGATTGCTTGCACATATAGGGGGTTCATGCAGTAAGCGGCGGAAAAAAATTATCGGCAGGGTTTTGAACTCGCCATGTTTTTGGCAAATTGCTCTCACGGTATGCAGAAAGGCCTGAATACTTGCGAGAACAACATTTCCAAATATGGCAAGTTGCCAGCGCCGAGACGATCTGCCCTGCGAGAATGGCTCACCCGGCGAGATCTGTCTGCAGCAGAGAGAGATCTGCCTCTCTCTGCGCAAATCTCGTCGGAAAAAAAATATTTTAAAATAAATTTTTTATTCGTAGTGTAGATGTGCAGAGGGTCTCCGGAGCAGAACCGCATTTGTTTTAGGTCCGGGGACCCCCTGCATGCCGAGATACAGGCGCAGTTATGGGGTGCTGTATCCCTCTGCTTTGAGATGTCCCGATCACGTGACCGTGGGATGTAAACAAAGCAGAGGCACCCTATAACGGGGCCTGTATCTCGGGAAGAAGGGGGTCCCAAAGGGGGAACCAATGCAGTTCTGCTCTGGAGACCGCCTGCACATCTACACTACTCTCAAAACACATATATCAATAAACAATAATTCATTACCGTAGTGGATAGCTGCTATGGAAATGAAACTGAACTAATGTCATTTTTATTAATAGTGTACGGGAGCAGGGGGTCTCCTGAGCTGAACCGCTTTGATTTCTGGCTCAGGGACCCCCTGCTTCCAGAGTTCCTGAGTTACAGGCCCCCGGGATGGGGCATCGGGTGCCAATGTCGCTGCCATTTTTATAGCATCAACGTCCGTGATGTGCGACATGCAAACAATGGGATACTGCCACCCCATATCTTGGCCTGTAACTCGGTAAGCATGGGGTCCCTGAGCCAGAAATCAATGCGGTACAGCTCAGCAGAACCCATGCTCCCGCACAATTGTAATAAAAAGGCATTAAAGCAACTTCATTACCTTAGCAGCTATTCGCTAAGACAATGAAGGGGTTAAGGAACAATAGCATGTTTATTGGGGACAATTGCCCCCAATAAACATTGCAATATATAACACACCCTCCCCCTGTGCCCCCAACAACCCCTATACCCCACTAACATATGTAGCCTCGGTCTCCTTGGGCTCCCCGTGACCCCCTCCTTACCTCCGCCGTAGTTGCGAGGGTTCTCCGAGGGTACAGGAAGGTGGGGGCAAGAGCAGTGAGCGCTCCAGTGCTTCGGAGGCTCCGCGGCGACCGGCACGCTCAGAACTCCGCCATGTTGCTATTTCGCGCATGCGCTATAAAAATGCACGGCGGGTGGCCATTAAAAGTCTGCGCGGTGCATGCACAGATAGACCTCGCGGCGGCCATTACAATGTCATGCATGCGCAGTCGAGATCGCGCACGCCGTGCCAATGATAAAGGGCTCCGCAAGGGACTACATTACCCAGAAGCCTCTGGGAATGCCCTTTCACCCAGATCACCTGTTGCATCAAAGACAATAGGGCTTTAGTATTTCCCTACTCAACAGGATAGTGTCGTTAGGCAGAGCCCACGTCTGTGAGTTGAAGCTGGGAGCAGGTTAGGAAAGGTTGTGTGTGTAGGGATTAGTAGCCCCTGCACTAGGCCAGAATACCCCCCCCCCCAGGCCGTAGCTAGGATTCATGCCCCAGGTTGTGGTTGCTATATGTTCAGGCCCTTAGGTAGGTACCCTGCCCCTTTAGTTAATTGCTAAGTTCAAGGACACATTTCATCTGCTGTGCATCCCTGATCCTTGTGTTCTGGATCAGATTGCCATTCAAGATAAGAGACTATCTTCACGGTGATATTATCCTCACCGGAATTCACCCCACATGCAGGCGGACGAACACGTTGGATCAGACGGATCCCTTTTTGTATTCTGCTATACCTAGGTGCTGGAGTCCCGGGCAGGTACCTAATTCAGTGCACTAACACTCCACGGGATAGCGCTACCTCCAACACTTTGGGTGGGCCCTGACATAGGGAAAGGGACATCAGGGAATTGGTGTCCGGCACCCAATGTACTTTGGGGACATTCATTGTTGGCATCCGGTGGGGGAACCTATATATATTACTGTGTGGTACAGAGTACCAAGATTATTTATTTTCGTAAAGGTTGCTAGCATATACAGTATTGTGTGTGTGCATTATTATTATTATTATTGTAAGAGGACCATCCCACCCCATTGGATCCCTTACAGGTGGAGGTGCTGTAACCCAAAGGATCAGGAATACCCCAGGCTCCAAGCGGCAGAGGTTCAGGCCTTCTGTGAGCCTATCAGGAAAAGCACCACATGTGGTAACACAGGTATATTAACACACAGGGTCCCTATCTACGATTGGGGGGGGGGGGAAGTGTGTTACACATAACATATCTTAATTTTTTAGGATGCACATGAATTATACTATAGGCCAGCGATGGCCCTCGGGTGGTCCCCGGGTGGTCCCGCAGTTGTCCGGGGGTCCCCGCTTGCCTGCAGTACCAATTATGTGCCCCCTACCATTCCCCCTTTTAAGTTTCGAAAAATAATAAAACACAAGTTTAAAAAAAAAAAAAATACATAAATACTTTAAAATAAATACCCCCCCACCCCTTTACAAATACAGTACAGTAATGGGCAAAATTACTATTATCCACATATGGATAATAGTGCATTTGCCTATTTAAAATACAATACGCAGAAGAAAAAAAATACAAATCTTGCACTCACCCTTGCCTGACTGCCACGATGAAGGCCGTCCTCATCCTCACCCCATCCATGCCCTCCGGTGCTATAAACAATACAGAAGAATAAAAAGAGAAAATCTAGTGTCCCGTAACCCCTTAATCACCTTAGCATTTTTAACCGCTAGAGTAATTAAGGGGTTAACCCACCCTCCCCCACTACCCACCCGGGAGGCCTAACCACCCTCCACCACTACCCACCTGGTAGGCCTAACCACCCACCCTTGGGCACAATACCCCCTTCACCCACCCCCACTACCACAATAAAAAAACTACACAGAACAGCCCCACTACCCACCTCCTAGGCCCCACAATTAACATTACCATATTTAATAAACATTAATAAATAACCCACCCACCCCCTGTGCCCCCCCATATTCCCAATTCTAGAGCAGCGATCAGCTGGGAATAGCTGCTCGGAGCTACTAGAATTGAGCGAGTTTGAAAAACTGGCGATCACTGCCGAAAAGTGGCAATTTTAGGCAAAAAAAAAAAGGCGAGTTTTGCTATTATCAGCAGCTTCTCTGGGCTTACTGAATTGCGGTAGGCATTTTTTGCGAGATGCTGGCGAAAAGTAACTTTTCGGCGCTTACTTCATGAGACCCATTGTGTTTGGTAATGTTACACCTTAAATCAGATGAGCCACATGATGTTAACTCATTATCCTTTACATAGGTTGAACCCTGATGACACATATCACCATAGAAAACTATATGATCCAAACTGCACCGTTGAATTTACCCACAGTATAAAGCTTTGTTGTGGGTTGCGTGCTAAATTTATAAAATCAATGCTGCAAGTCATTAGGCATTGGACACAATTATATGTCTAGTGGGATAGCATAAGATTGTCTAAACAACAGCAGACTGGATCTGCATACACCACGTGATGTGACATCACGAGTCACTACGCCCTACACGTTTATCTCCAGGCGGAGCTTCGTCAGGGGAAGGTTACCTACCTCCAGTCTGCTGTGGTGTGAAGAGCACTCTGCCTCCAGGCGCTACATTGTAGCTAAGTATACCACAGTTACTCCTTACACATCGACACTAATGTTGCAGATTGTGGGATAGCTTTAACTTTTCTATGAGCATATGGTAAATCTATGCAGTTATGTTAGAGCTGCGCTGTTCAACAAACAGCATTTATATGGTACAGTAGTTTAGACAGTAGTATATGGTACAGTAGTTTCTCTTTTCATCATCCTTCACTTTAGTTGTGCTGATGTGTACCTCTATTGTCTAGTAATCATACAGCTTCTCCCCTCAGTCCCATCTCTGTGTTTTTTTGCGGCCTTTTGGCGGGTATTTTGGGTCTAAGTGTCAAATTGATATGTCAGCAAGGGCAGAATACTGAACACTGATCGAAAACGTTCTTCTTCAGACACCGTGGAAGGTTCCCTTGAAAGATTGTCTTGTTTTTTTCCAAATGTGCTCCATCTAATCTTCCTGTTGATTTCGCTTGAAAGGTTCCCATCCATTGTTACTTGCCAGCCAAGATAGGCTATGGGGCCTATTGCCATAGCTCCGAAGTTGTCAGTGCCAAACCGCGCAGTTTGGCGTGTGCAGAAGTCATAGTATGAAATGTGTGATCAAACCTATTCTGTATTGCAAATTACATCTTCTAAACCAACAAAGCTGTTTAACAGCCAATCCACGGGGGTTGTTTTTTATTTGCTTTTGAAGCGGAGTGAACATAATCTCACAAGACAACACATCATACATAGTATATTAAGCAGCCATTTCAGACAGTGTGTGTGTAAGTGCTTTGGGGAGTAGGGAGAGACAGAGTGGGCCAGGTATTTGGAGGTATTTGTGATAGTGTGCACTTGAAGTAATTTCTAAATAGTTATGTTCCTATATTTTCCTTTCAAATTGTATTGCCGTGTCAGAGTGAAAGTTATTTTGTAACGAAAGTCATTTGAATGAAAAAATGCAATCAAAGTTTTTTGCATGTGTTTGGGGGAGTGAGTGACATGGAGGGGAAGAGATGCATGGGAGGAGTTTGAGTGGACATGTTCATGGGAGTAGCCAGAGTAGAGTGGACCATGTAAGAGTAGAGGTAGGGGAGTCCAGCAGAGGCTCCCGGGATCAGGGGCAGCAAGACGGCTGTTGGTGGAGTGCTGAGGCAGAGAGGGAAAAGCAGCACACCTCCGAAGTCTCAAATGGCAAGGCTCCGGCATCAGCTGCGTCTCCGCCACTCTACAGGCTCAGGCTGAAATGGAAGGGAGGAAGAGAGAGGAAGAGAGGAGCAGAGCAGAGAAAAGTGGGAGGGAGGGAGAGAGAAAGGGAGGAGGAGGAGGAGGGGAGAAAGATGGGAGAGAGGAGGGTTTGAAGAGGAGAATAAGAGGGAGAGGAGGGTTTGAGGAGAAGATGAGGGAAAGAGGGGAAAAGGGGAGGGGATAAAGAAGGGGAAAGAAAGGGATGGGGTTGATGGGGAAAGGGAAAAAAGGGAGGGAGAAAAAAGGGGAGGGTGATTACTAGGTGTGTGTGAATTGACACACTGAGGGTTATCCCTAGAATTGCTGACCATTGTGCACTCAAACACAGAACTATAATACCTTAAAGCTCGTTACTTTCTGGGACAATGGAGAGTGTTGGTGGCCTGTCATAGCCACACTATCTCTCAACTGTTTAGAGGAGACTGGCCGAGTTGGAACTGTGTATAGATATAAATGATTACAACCATACTGGTAAGTAGAGATGGGCAATTTTTTTGTTGCAAATTTGGATCTGCAGCGGATCGGCCAGATCCTTGGTCCACGGATTTCATCGGATCAATGTCAAAAAGGGCGATTCGCGTTTGCAGATTTTATTATTATTACTAATACAGTCCATGGATTCCACAAACCCATGGACAGATTTGTACAATATTTGCAATCCTTTATCGGATTCTTTAGAATCCGCCAACGGATTGTTGAATCCGCAGATTAGAATCTACAAATCCATCCACGAGTTGTATCCAAAGGTGGATTTTGATGAAATCGCATGTATTGAAAACACCCCCAAAATCCGATTAAAGATTTTACACCACGAAACAGATTTTGGGGTAATATCAGAAAAAATCCGGGCGATTACAGTAAGGGCAGTTAAAATGTTGAATTCATTACCCAAAGAGACTGTGATAGCAGATACAATAGATATCTTTAAATAAAGGTTGGGCATCTTTTTAGAAAGGAAAGATATACAGGTATATACCAAATAAGTAAACATGGGAAGGATGTTGATCCAGGGAGTAATCTGATTGCCAATATTTGGAGTCAGGAAGGAATTTCTTTTTCCCCTTATGAGATATCATTAGATGCTTTTTAACTTGGGGGTTTTGTTTGCCTTCCTCTGGATCAATATACTGTAAGTACAAATATAGGATAAAGTATTATCTGTCGTCTAAATTTAGCTTAGGTTGAACTTGATGGATGTATGTCTTTTTTCAACCTCATCTACTTTGTAACTATGTAACCTGAACAAATAGGAAATCTAAGACGTGTTGTTTAAGAAATGAACATACATGTCCCAGCAGTTACTATATCAAATTTTAGAACATTTAGAAAAAAAGTTTAAAGCTTTTTTATTTATCTAACAGTGTCTCAAACTATTATTGGTTTGTCTGAATAAGCATAGTTGCTTATTCCTATGTATTGTGTTATTTGGAAATCAATTGAGATTGTCTGTGAAGCTCATCATCCTTTTTCGCTTGTTGAACGTTATTCACTTAAGTCGCTATAAATAAGCAACAATAGCTATTGTGCTATAACAAATATGCACTTGTGGATCAGAGAGCAGGAGGAGAAGCACTCCACAAAATCAACGGGGAAAGCTACAAGTTGACTGATACCGTAAAAAATATTTTCTCTAAGGGAAATACAATTACTTGTGGTATTCTGTGTACCGAGAAACACAGTCATAACATACTGTAGCAGTGTATGTAACCTTATTGTGGGGTGGAGCTGAAATAATGTTATGTTCGCTTCACGGGGTGTCTGGCTGCAACCATGTGATTGCTACCCAAAATGATCACATAGTTGTGATCCTGGAAGTCCAGTGCTGCTAGATTTCTGGCATTATTATTATTATTAAATGGGAAAATATAATAATATTTTTAAACCGCCTTTCCAGTGAAATTGACTTATTTGGAAAAATTAAATCATGTCTCTTTCCCTTATTTGTTCCCATTTGCATGTATATATGCATGATCTCCTTGTAAACATTTTATAGATAGATAATTATATTATACAGATACACTGTCTTGTCCTATTCTACTCCCCCACTTATGTCTCCTGATAGTGTAGGTTGCTTTTGCATTTAAATAGAGAGTACAGTAGTAGCCTTTTATTCCTCAGCTGTTAAATTTCACACTAGCGTGCCAGAATCCCCTTTATCCTACAGTAATATCCCACTGGCTCTCAATATCCATTGCAACCAGATCTACCCCTCTTACAACACTATATATACTGTAATATTCTCTGTTTCTGTATTTCTTTTTTACCTGATCAAGAACCCTGAGAGGTTCGAAAGCTTGTGACATATCAACTATTTTTATGTCCAATAAAAAGGTATCATACCACCGACTCGCTCTCCCTTCTTTGTAGAGTAGGTTTACACTCTATCTTGTGGAAAATAAATATGGCTGGGTGTGCTGAATTCAAGCATACTTTATCAGCTACTTATGGTTATCTGTTTGACTAATGATGGCTTCACATTTAATTTACAAGTCAAGAACATACTTTTAAAAAAAAATCAATTAACCTGTGTTTTAAAAACTCACAAACGGTGTTATCACCAAAAGACATTTGATAAAGATGGTAAAAACCTGCAAACTTTTGCTTACCGTGGGAATATTACAAGATGTAAAAAAAATACAATGTAAAAATACTTGTACTTTTAGTGAAATTCTGTAGGAGTCAATCAGTTAAATTTAAAGGAAAAAAAATGTTTGTGTATATCCTGGAAGGGACTGTCCTAGTAATTCTACATTACTGAATATGTAGTTTTTATGCAAGAATAGTGATCCAAGTATGATCAGCAATGAGTGGACTGTTTTTTTCTTTTGCCATTAACACCTACTGTACAGCTGCTCACAGCTTGCTGAATGCTATAGTCTGAGTGGAGATTTGTTCCATCTTCACACCCACCGGTGGTTTTGCGATTCGACAAGCACAATCCAAGCAGTTTAAAAAGATGTATCTGTCATTGCATCTTAACATCTGCTTACTCCTACTTTCTAACTGTTGCTGTAAGTTCTAAAAAAAAAATGTACATCATTATCAAGTATTATCATTAAAAGTTGCCAACAAAAGAAAGGCTATTGCAGACATGTAACTATTTTGCAGTTAAGATTTTATTTTAACCAATGTTGTTTGATATCTACTATGGATTAGCTTTGATTCTACTGTATCATTTTTAGACATTTTATTAATTGTTGTTCTGTTTTAATTAGAGAGAAAGTCTACTCTGCTTTTCCCCTGTGGTACGTCCCATTTAGAAAACATCCCTAGATGGTACTTGTTTTGAATGCTCATATGTTTAAACATATGAAGATGGATAGATGAAAAGTCTTCTGTACAGTAACTAAATATTCTTCAATATGTATTGCCAGCTAATGCTATATCTCCATAGACTTTTTGCGTTTATTTATACTATTTTTGCTTCAGCACTTCACTGAGTTTGAATCCCTCATATTCCTTTCTGGACTTAAAGATCACTTTTTGCTGGTAAGTTGCATTGTTTTGTGGCATACTAAAACAAGTTTAAAAATATTGTAGCACTCCCATAAAAGACAAAAAAAAGTAAACTAGTATATACACACACAGATGACTTACAGTAGATGTAAGACCTTTGGGGCAGGGACTCCATTTTCTCAAGCGCTTATTCCAATTATCTGTTATATTATTGTGTCACGTGTATTATTGTGGTGAAGTGCTACTGTACATATATTCATACATACATAGGGAAAAAGCGGGGGCTGAGAAAAGCACTGCAACCAAAAAATATACAACCCAACCTTAAATAGTATATAAAGGCGGAGCTCCCTGGAATAATTCAACATGAACAACACAAGAAAAAGCAAGTCCTCAAGGACAGAACTCGCAGAAATTCCATAGCGGGGCACTCAGGGTTAGTGAAAAATGTGACAAAATGTATTAAATATTTAGCAATGGTCAGACAGACAAGACAATAATAAAATAACTTAAAAAACATAAATCTAAACCGTCTCCTAATCAATTAAAGTAAAGTCAGTAGTGAAGGCAACAAGCTGAAAACTGTAAGATATCAGTGTGCTAATACTCAGACACCATGTAATAAAGAAAAACACAGAAGGTAATTCTAAAGATGTTCTAGCATCACAGTAATCCCTTTAAATCTAGGAGGGGTTAATTAATGACTTCTCCTAAACAATTGGATATCTGCCCAGCAGGCAAAAAAATGGAGGAATAAATAACCTCTAATAACAATATGTACGAACCCACATGAAGAGATGTATAAAGATCTGTATATAATAAACCCTGGAGGAATAAAAAAAACAATGCTGTCTTTGATAGATACTGTAGTTATATTAGCCGTCCCAAACATTGGAAATGTAGTAACTCATAGAATATCTAGGAAATGCCCAAATGGGCTACGACAGGCAATAATAGTCCATGTAATATTGGTAAAATGATTCATATGAGCCAACTCTAAAACTATAGAGTCCCGTATTCATACAGATCAGTCATGTAGCTTTGGCTGAGTATCGTTGTGTCCCATTCAGAATGAGCCTGCTAACCCTTTGTTGGTAAACGGCGCAGTAAAATGCTGCCATAGACTTCAGTAGGTAAATGCTGAGATGTGCCGACAGGTACAGGCGACTACCTGAAATTACCCCGCAGTCAACTGGATGATAGCGTGAGTGTAACACGGGTCCAATGTATCTGTAACAGAGTCCCCAGGTACAGATCGGGCTCGCTGAGTAGCATGGAAGCACGGAAGTCCTGCTGGTAGAATCACTTGTAATGGGGACAGCTCCACGGCTCTACAGCTCTACGTAAATGCAGCTGACTGCTAGTGCAGGAAACCAGGCAACTGCTAATGCAAAAACACAGCTGACATGGGAACACAGCTGACTGCTTACTGCTGATTAGGATTGACGGTCATAGAAAGCGCCCAACGCGCCGCTTCGCCCAGAAGGCTTCATTAGGGGTATGTCTGTTTACCGACCATCAATAGGCTTTATACCCTGAATGTGTGACGTCACTCAATCAGAGGGAGACACTTATGGGAGAGATTTAGAGAGATAAATTAGTCACATGAATGAAAATAAGTTGCAGTATAGTACATTTGATCTAACATATTAGAGATCAAAAGACTTGGATCCTAAGAACATGAGTTATAAAAAAGATGAGGAACTAAGGTCCTCATGGAGTCCCTTAGGGGCAGCACTATCCAGATTGAAAATCCATCTACTCTCATGACGTAAGAGTTCAGCCCCTAAATTACCTCCTCTACTTTCGGGGGGGGGGTGACTTTCTCAATCCCCCAAGCAAGTAGGCCTTTAGTTGAACCTGTGTGTTTAGAGTGAAAGTGCCTCGCAAGGCTTGTTATTTTTTTGGCCTGTGCCAGATCTTTAGCAGCATTGCAGATGTTACAGGCATGATCTAAGATGTGCACTTTAAGTTCCCTATAAGTCATTCCTACATAAAGAAGGTCACATGGGCATTATAGAGCATATATGACCCCTTTGGTACGGCAATTAAAAAATTCCCTGACTGGAAATGATCTGGTCCTACTGCTGTTCATAAATGTTTTGTTTACTCATGAAGCCACAGCACTTACAATTCCCATGGGGATATGTCCCTTTGGTGATGGTTTTAGTAGTGACTGTTTTGTCAAAATAGCTATGAACGAGTTGGTCTCTTAGGTTCTTAGCCCTCCTGGCTGTCATCTGCACCCTTGAACCAATCGAGTTAACCAGACTTTTTTTGCTTTGATTGGTTCACTTTGCCATGGCAACGTGACGTCACATGACCCCACAGCATCATTTGACCCAAAGACAAGGTAAGGAGGGGGGCGCGAGCAAGGCGGATAGAGCAGGCAGGGGGGCACAGACTGAAAAGTTTGCGCACCCCTGGTCTAAGATATCAAGAACGCATTGAGAGGAAGGGGCATTTCGGCTTTCAATACAAAAAAAAAAAAACAGATTTATTCAGTGGCCATATCAAGCAATATCATTGAGGAAAGCTGCTGTCCGTGGAAAAATGTCAGTCCACCATGGCTGAATAAATCTGGTGGTTTTTTTGCATTGAAATCCTAAGTGCCCTTCCTCTCTTCTCAGGGCATTCTTCTGGCATACTAACACATTTGACTATTTTCAATTCCCAGCTACATTTAGAAACATCCAATTATTTTACTTTTATTGCAGAAACAATTTTAAGCAGTAGTTTAAAATATTCTGTAGCCCCCTGTAAACAGCACAGGCTATACCTATCTCCCTTCTACTGTGGTAAGTCCTGTTAAGATCAGGCACCAGTAATCATCATGGGTTTTCCCCCTTCATAGCCCTGCCCTGAGTAGTAGATGCAGGCCTGGACTCTGCTGCAGGCGTGAGCAAGAGGGGAGGTTCTGCTGACATCACGAGAGGTGGGGCTAGCTCTATATTTAGCAGCCAACTCCTGTAAGTGACGAGTCTGCCGTGGGTCTGTCTGAGAGAGAGCCCTGCGGATCGGTCCAAGGAGTTGAAGGAGACAGGCGGTCTCACCTGCATGCAGTGCAGGAGCAGAGAGAGGAGTGGAGAGACTCAGCCACTTTGAGTAGGGCTGATAGCATTATAGACCTGATGGACCAATGCCCCTCACCCCCCTGCCTGGGGTGATGGGGAGAATCCAATCCCCACCGCAAGGATAACCTCGGAGGTGCGCCGCGGGGTATTGAAGCCCCAGCCCAGACCATCCTGTCGGAGGAGAGACTTGAAGGGAAGGAGAGGAGAGCGGAGTAACAAGCAAGGTTTTGCTGTTGTCGTTGCGGCTGCTGGACGCCACTATATTTTGGAGTCGCTGATTTGCCAATAAAGAGACTATCCTTTGTACCAAAGACTGTGTGTGAGTTGGAAGCTGTTACCCTGGAACCGAGAGGGTTCTTCTATACAGGTCCTGTCCCATATTTCTGGGAGTATAGAAGATGGAGGTGCTGCACCACTAAGAGATCATGGAGGCTACCACCCCAGAAGCCTGGTCCTGGCTCCCCAATAACATCGCAGGAAGCTCAGGCCCTCCTGTTCCTCACAGGTATGCACCACCACGATGCATGTAATCTGCCTTAATGCACCCTAGACACCACCGTAGAGTCTGGGGGGGGGGAGGGGAAGCAGGGTTACAATTCCAATCAAATCAAGACAGGACGGAACATCAGGGCAAGGATTAAAGAGGCAAAGGCCTGAATATTAAAGCTTAAAAGAGACTTCAAGTGACTTCAAGAGCGAGCCGTACAACTGAGCAAGCTCACATTTTTTGCCAACCAGATGAATTCTAGAAGCACTGTTAAGTGCAAAAGGCTAAACCGCTTCAAACAACTCTCGACTTCAAAGCAGATAAGATACAGTAGGTGTTGCGAGTTCCATGCAGACCCTGAAACTGGGCGTTTGCAAGGAGGAGACATCTTGTTAGTAGAGGTTGTGGGTTCTGATCCTGTTGGGCCTAACACCAGTACCACCTTCATCTCAAGGGACCTTAGACTTGTCAGTATTGGTCCTATGGGAAATAGGAGGAGTGGGAGTGTGGCTCATTTAATTATAGTTTGCATGTCTCATTAGCATATATTCCAGGCACCTCAGGTGTCCTCCTTTTTAAGCACAGAGGTATCTTACTATGTTATTCAGAGGGAGGTTTGAGGACATGTTCCTCCTCCTCACGTGCAACGTCAAGAGCATGCAAGGCTGCATTTGGGGAAAAAAAGAGGGATTGGGGAAAGCTGTGTTAAACACTGCGCTATTGTAGGGACCCCTGCACAGCAGAGTCAATGCAATGCACCTGACTGCATTGGAGGTTGATACGGGCAGGTTAAAAGGTGCACGTTGTGCCCTCCTATGTACGGAAAGGAATGAAGCACAGGCTGAAATAGAAATAGCTAATTGTTTATCTAAAGTCTTAATTAAAAGCGCAGATTCAAATAATAATAATAATAGCTTTTAATTTCATATAGCGCTTTATTCCCAATGGAACTCAAAGAGCTACACAACTACAATATAGCTCACAGTAAGCAGCACAGACCGGTAGGAAATTGGGATTTCCGTGCCTGAGGCACAGGGAGATGAAGGGACCCGCTCAAGGGCACAATGAGCTCCCCGGATTTGTACCTGGGCCCCCTAATTCAAACACTGTATCATTGTTTTACAGATTACACATACTGTATGTCTAGATAACTGAGAGGCTGGCAATACAATGTTGATCCTGGATATTGTGGAAATATTAGCAAGCAGGGTGGGACCATATTTATATGTCAACCTCGGCATATGCCCCTGACAGAAAATATAAATACTTTAAATGCAGCACCTAGTAGAACAGATGCCAAATAAAACAAAGGAAATAATGTTACATTTGTATTTGTTCGCACTGTCAAAAGAATTACACATTTCACAAACACTGTCTTAAAGTGGATTGTGAAAAGACAGAAAAGATACTTACATCTGAATGCTGAGAGCTAAGGATGATCTGTTTTGATGGATAGAATTCATTCCTTTTTCACTTTCCCTACTGAATCTGCAAAGTTCTTAATGGGTTTTCCCTAAGCATGCTAGGCAGACATACTCATGACTGAACAATAGCTGAAATATATTGTTGTCAAGATGATGATGAAATAGCTGCCAGTGAGCGGAATTCAAAACACGGTCTTTATAGAGAACAAGCAAAACAACTCTGGAGGACGCAGGGAACATAAGCAAACAAAAAACTAAAAAAAAAACTAGTTATTATTATACAAGCATAATTTATTTCCTTGCATGAATAAGCTTATGCTAATATACTGTATTTGTCAATAGAATATGGGTATTATGAGTATTATCTAGACTAACGGGAGACTTACAGTATGTCAAAAACACAAACAATTGTTTTTTTTCCTGCCTATTTTGTATCAGATCTATCTGTAAGACCCTTATTCAGTATTTTAAGCAGAGGTCTTCCCTTCGATCATGAAGATTTTTATTCATTAAACGCAAATGATATCTTCATTTGAAGTAGTTAGACGGCTATACAGTATATTGAATAGGGGCCTTGGAGGCTTAAGTCAAGTTTCTTAAGTCTGCTTGTCATGATTGGCAGAATACTCTTTGCCATTGTATCGTGGTCATACAACCCCACATAACTTTCCATGTTTGACTCTACACACAAAAAAGCAAAACACAATTATCGATAAAATTGACCGCAGAATTGTATTCCTAATATTATACATAAACTAGGAGGAACTTGCTAGCAACAAATATACTGTATGTAGAGTTACAACCACCTGTACACCACCCATGTATGTATGTATACCTAACATTCCATAAGAGGACATCAGCAATCTCTGCCACCATGGCTAGTGGTTTGAATTCTTTAAATTGTTTGTCTAGTGTGTGATTTATTTAATTGATTGGCTAGTGGTTTTATTTAGGTAATTGATTGATTGCCGATTGCTTTTAATTTTACAGTTTGGGGGTTTAGGTGCTTGTTATATAGGTTTTGTTATTTTGTATTTTGGACATTCAGGCTTTTGTATTAGGGTGACCATTGACTGCTATAGTAGCTTATCATGCCCATATTATATGAGTATGATGTACTACTATAACAATCAATGGGTACAGTGTGGGTATAGTGGGTCCGGGGTGGGTGGTTAGGCCTCCCTGTGGGTAGCGGGGCAGTGTGGGTTAACCCTTTAATTACTATAGTGGTTATTAACCACTAAGGTGATTAAGGGGCTAGGGGCCATTAGATTGTATTTATTATGTATTCTTTCTGGCAACGGAGGACATGGACCTGCAGTATGCTAACGAGTATGCCCTTCGCTTTGGCAGTGGTAAGTAGAACGGTTTTTATTTACTTTATTTATGCTTGCTGACATGTTGTGTTTAATAATGGGCAAATAATCTATTTTCTTATCTGAATAATAGTTATTTTGCCCATTACTGTACTGTATGTGTTTGGGGGGGTGGAAGGGAGGAGGGGAGAGGTGTATTTATTGAAATGTAGGCATGTTTCTATTTTTAAAATACAGGAATGGTACCGCAGGCCAGCGAGGACCCACGGGGACCACCTGAGGACCCACAGACACCTGCGGGGAAGAACCGGGGCCCCACAGCTGAGGCGGCCCCGGAGACCCATGGGGACAACCCAAGGGCCCCCAGACACCCATGGGAACCACCCGGGGTTTAACTAAATTACCATTATTCATGAGAATAATAACATTGAAGTATTTAAATATGTATTTTGTCACATTGGATGTAGCATTACGTATTTTTGTCGTTTGTTAAATAAGTATGCTAAATGATTATTTGTGCAACTTTTTTGACACACTTTAACATTTAAATAGTTCAACCTCACCAAAAAATGTTTTCCTTTTTTTCTATGACAAAGAAAGTAAAAATTGGTGTATTGTTTGAGCTGAAATAAAACTGGATCAAGTCATAAAAAAAATCTCCCTCTGTGTGTACATTGCTGTGGCGATTTGAAAACTATCCATCTTTCAGCTGATAATTACTCTGATAGACTTTCCTGTTAAAGTATATTAATGACCTATATGTGGAATGCTTAAGACAAAGTAATTCCACTAATTCCTTTGACACAAATATTTATTGTAATAAATATGTCACTCACACTGTAGGCTGGTAAAAATGCTGCTGAAAATCTTCAAAGAACAAGAAACACAGCCATAAAAATAACCATGAGCATTACCATAATCCTAGAAAATCAGATTTGCTTCAAGATTGAACAGGGCTTTAGTTGCCCACCACATAGAGCAGGCTTAACATACCTTCATAATTGAAAGCATATAGTACAATACTTTACAGAATGCTGATCTGTAAAGCCACCGTAATAGTTCATGTAAGGTAGCACTTTTAAAAGGTTTTAATTTAAGAAAATACTTCCAGCCTCCAGCTACACTGGTATAAAGTATGAATTAATTAAATTCCTTCTTAGTTTCTTCTGTAGTAATGCCAAATCCATGGAAAAGTTGTCTTGGCAAACATCTTTGGCTACCAGTCTTTCCATACCTCAAATCTGTGTAATGGTTAATTTAAGCTGGATATTGAAATCGCCAATGTACTCTTATTTTGATGTCGTACTGAAATGTATTTTGTTGCAGGGGACACAAATGCACAGCTTTTTGTATTTGGCAGATTATATTTGGCTCTTCAAGCTCCAGTGGAATTTAGAACATACAGTACTACACTGTATCTCTGTATTTCTATCTTGTTTTGCGGTTATGGACCCTGTAATCATCTTACTTTAAAAACAATGTATGATGTATGCGAAAAGTAACCATTTTTTATTAAAAGTATCCATAAGAAGAAATGTTGATTTTGAATTTATTTCTTACAAACGAATGACATTTAAGCCATTAAAAATCTGTTATGACTAGATTTTTTCATTCTGGAAAGCAAAAAGAGTTGCAAGAAATTAGTTCGGAGCATGGTGCCTACAGTTAATTGATGTGCCATACAATACGAGTAGAGATAGATACTGGTGATTTAAATCACTGTACTGTACATTCGGAATAACTTATAATTGACTCTGAATATCCATCGATAACATGGAGACAATGTATACACACATTTGAATAATATAACATGTAACATCAAATTATACAATATCTTCCTCAGACACTAGTAACATATAAACAGATAGCAGATCAAGACTGCTTTCCCATATAGTCTGGCTTTACATACCTCATATAAAACAGTAAATTAAACAAAAATACCATTGTGGGGCATTTACATATCTCAGACAGGTCTGCAAACCTGTCTTTACCCATTATCTCTTAGCAAACAGTGCTTCGCTACAGCCAGGGATTCTGGGTAATGACATGCAAATGAGCACAGTCAGAACAGAGTCAATGTTATACCTGAGTTTACCATCTTAGCTTCAGTGCAATCCAAAATACTTAATAATGGAACTTAATGTCCTTATTATAAGCCATTACAAGAATAAAAAGCAAAATAACTATGTTACAATAAGTAACCAAAGCACAACATGGTTATATCAATGTGACTTTAACACACGGACCCTATTCTTCATTTACGGACGCAACATATGCTAGGAGTCATGGCCAGTGCAGGTAGTGTTACCAGGTGCCCAGTATTGAACAGGATTGTCCTGTATTTGGACACTCAGTCCAGTAAAAAGTTAGAGGTAATACTGGACATGTTTGTGTTTACTGATATTACCTCTCTGGACATTGAGACCTGACTGGCTTGGAGGGCCGCGGGATTTCCCTGAGCAGGGAGAGCAGGGCTGTTTCTAGGTGGCTGGGCAGCTTCCTTCATCCTGATTGGCTCTTGCTGGGTAATGCAGACAATCAGGAGGAGATGTCAGGTGGGGTCAAGAAGAGGAGGAAACAGCATGGAGCGGAGAGAGGTGTGTGTTCGCGCACATGTTGAGTGCATCAGACCTTTCCCCATTGTGTCCAGAATTTGTGGAGGAGCCACCTGGCAACCCTAAGCACAGGACACATGCATAACCTATGTATTGCTTACATATTTGACACAGACAACTAGAAATATGATGGTAAGACCACAGCATTAATTGTATTAATCAACAAATATTTTCAACATCCATATATACCTCGCCTTCCAGCCAGAAGGTAGTGACAACTAGAACTTTAATACCAGCTCTGACTAATTAATGAAATCTGATCTATAAAGGTAATAATAATAATCATCATAATAATAGTAATAATAATAATAATAATAATAATAATAATAATAATAATATAAGATACCGCTATTCTCTGATGTCAGATTTTCAGATCAACATGTCAAATTGAGAACCTTCTCAATGCCTTAATGAACACAACCCAGTTTAATTTTCTCTTGCAAGGTTCAAGAGGCTTTAAACTGTTAAACTAACCACTTATACTGTAACACTGAACTCTGGCCAAATTCTTTTTTATTATTTATAGGGGGGTGCAAGATTTTTCAGGGGGGGCACGCCAGTTGCAGAGGCCCCGCGCTCTTCCCCCAAGGTATTTAAATTAATGCCGGGTGATCTTACCTTGTCTTCGGCGACGTGACCCCCCAGCATTATTTGACAGTGAGAGCCGGAGACAAGGTAAGGGGGGGGGGATGGGGCGCAAGCAGTGAGGGACTCAGGCAGGTGGGTGCAGCAGGGAAAGATTGCGCACCTCTGCTGTAATCCAAGGTGTGCATGCATGAACTCACACTCTAGTACGCATGTGTTCAAGCATTTACTGGCTATGACATTAATACAGTACACATACAGTTCAGTACTGTACAGTATGCATCTCATTGGGAATTAAAGTTACTACTGTATAGTACATATATTTACCTTCATTATAAACCTTGCAACCGGAAATGACAGGGGTGTACTGTGTGTAGCAGCTTGAGTGGATCATGTAGTCAGCATGAAAGCCAACAGGTGCCTGCTGAAGCTGGCACTCAAAACCATCATGGCAATAGTATTGGTAAGCCAGTGGTGGCACATTGCAGTCTCAGGAAGTATGATTATTCAATGTATTAAACCCGACCTTTCTCCTTTTGAAGTTGCCATGATTAAACATACCCGCAAAAGTTGGGAGCACTGACCAATAACCTCTTGCTCTTCCTGGAGGCGGGGGAGTTCGAATAAAGCAATCATTCATAGATATATTATGCCGTATCAAATTCTTCCATCCACGAGGGTTCGGTGAAAATTTGAAGAAATCATACTTGTCAATGATATAGCTAAATATCTCTGCTAAAGTTGCCTTCTTATCTGTTCCAGCATTAATTGCAGAAAATATCATGTATGCGTAACTGCATTTGGGTCGATGATAAGGACCTGACATGACGCAGACACTGACCAGTCAAAGCAATTTAAAATAAGGTCCACCACATTCTGTTTTGTAATTTAATGTGAAACACCTACATTTGATAATGTACAGTATTCAGTGACTAAGGTAATTTAACAATGGATTACTTTAATGCACACTCTTTATTTATCTGGTATTAACACACCTGAAAATCTACTACCCACTGTACAGTATATGCAAAGACATTCACTTGTGTCATCTTGTGTATACGCGCTGAACTGCAACCACACAAATCAGAATCCAGGTAATACAGGTAATCATCTACAGGTAAGCAAAGGTGTGATTGACAAACTTCACGCAAAGGCAAGATTTATTGAATCACGCGAGGAACACGAAAGTCGGCCGCGAGATTGGTCTGAGAAATGGTCGAATCTAGGCGGCTGCATCTGTAACTCTGCTTCTGAGTATGGAAACTAACTTGCAGATCATTGTATAGTTAATGTTCCAGTTAAAGAAGGCACGGGGCAATAAAAATTGGACAGCTTTAAGAAGAACAGCAAATATCTGCAATGAGATTGTTATTGACCATAGTATCAAGAATCAAAGTCATCTGATTGACTAGGAGGTACGTTAGCCTGAAACTAGTCAATGAGATGAAGTGGGTAGTAAAAAAGAGAAGGGTTTTGACTAAAGGGACAATAGATATGTATGGATAATCATGAATATGAACTACAATTTTTCAGGAGTTCCGAGTGATATATATTCATACCCTCAAGCCCACCAAAAAACAACAAACCTAAAGACATACGGTATGTGAACAAAAGGAGCACAGCTGAGATATCTGGGATATATGCAGAACAGAACGCGCTTCTCAAGTCTACAGAACGAATGACTCGTTCAGCAGAGAGAAGAAATAGAAAGCTCACTTAAGCATACGTTTTGATAATTTAAATATACTTTGCATATCCTATTAGTATATATCCCAGGTTTCTCATGTGTGCAAATAAACAACATATTCGCGGCAAAGTTGAATGTCGGAGAACAATTTGCCCATCTCTACTTACAATCCATTTATGTCTATATACGACCATTATAAAGATCATAACAGAAATAAAATAAATACAAAGCAAGCTTCGTAATAGCAATAAAAATTGGTCACTCTTCTCCCCCAATTCCATTGCCAGGTGTGAGAGGCAGGAGAGAGACATTGCAGCAGGTAAGAGAGCTAAGTTACTTGTATGATTTTATCCACATTTTGACAAAAAAATAAATGTTACTTTTACCAAGTATTGAAGGAATAAATATTGTGCTTAGATTCACTTTGCCACAGCTTCTTATTTGTGAATGTTTCCCACATGAACTATGCCCAAAGCTTGAACTAATGATAGCAATATGATTTAGTATTTAAAACTGACAGGTGTATGAATTTTTGAGAGCCGGAAACTTGGATGGGTCTTCATCAATCTTGTTTGTTCCCCTCACAATAAATTGATTACCGTACAGTAGATCAGAATAACACCTCCCTGTAGTAACACCAAGTAGGTAAAGGAATACAATAAAGAAAGGTATTTCAGAAAAGGGCATTTAAACACTCCCATAACTTGAAGTTACAAAATTTAAAAACATTTCCCATACCCACTATCACTAATTATTTGGAAACACTTATGTGTCTGATTTTTTTTTAATGCATTATTTATCCATTTTTAGCTTATTAACCTAATCACTTTCACGCAGTGGTTGAAGTAGCTTAAAAGTAGTGATTCTGTTCTTGATTTATTCATTTAGATTTCTTTTTTTTAAACAATGACAAGAGATTTATTATAGACAAATGTATATGTAGCAGGGATGTAGCATAGGTGGAGGCGCGGCACCATAGGGAGATAGACAACACACAGGATCCCTGTGAGCGGAGTCCCAGGCCTTCTGTATGCCTTGTGTGGGTAGCTTTAGGGAGTGCAGGTTTCACCATATGTGGAATGAAAAAATAATATGCATAGTGTAATAAGTTCCAGGGATGTTTGTAATTTCTAGGTTTCAGCAAAATGGGGACTCACACTTTCTCAGACAATAGACTGCAATTTCAACACAGATGTGGCTTAGGAAATCCAAACTGCTATACTCAGGTGGGTGGATGGCAGTGGTCTCAGTGTGATGTTTCCTCAATAGGACAAAGATGATACTTTAGTGCAACATTGTTTGTGCAATAAAGAAATGTATTAAAACAAATGGTATTACACTCACATAGAGTAAGGTGTGGCATGGACACACAAAACTAAAACTGAGTGGCTAGTTCAGCAGCTCAGTTGCTCGTGGTCAGATCTCCCAATCTGCCAATGTGCGTCTCGTCACTTCCGGTAGCGGGCCGCGTCACTTCCGGGTGCGATCGATACCAATATCGTGGCGACAAACGGGCAGCAGTCAATTCAGGCAAGGAGGATACCAGTGAAGCCTACTCACATCAGACTCTTCTGTATGCCTAACAGGTGGCATCAGTACCGTAATTACCATTGTTTCCCATAGGGATAGGGGAAAGGGTCTTACATTTGGAGGCTCTGCTGAGATTCTGACTTGGGGTGCCCGTATACGTAAACCAAATTAAGTTAAGGATCATGTCGCTACCATCCCAGCAGGAGGTCGACGCATGAGCCTTGAAAAATTACACACCACACCAGCAAGTGCTCGCCATTGGGCAGTTCCCCGCCCACACTTCCTCCTACGATATATGTGTAGCCCTTTTTCTGACACGTTAAAGCGACTACGGGTAACTGCACGCACCTGCGGCTCCAGGAGATATGAGCCTCCGCTAGCTGGGAGCCCGGGGTAACACTTATAGCGCAGCGCCTCCACTTACCCAGGATCCCCGTGATGTGAGATTCCCCTGGGCAAGAAACATATACACACACATGTATGATGCAACCAACTTTACTATATGCACAATAACCTTAGCACTCTATCACATTAATACACACGCAGCATATAACCCAACACATAACCTATAATGTAATATAACTTTAACGCAGCTAAATGCTAATGTCCTTATACCTTGAGTGGGTCGGCCACGCTCTTAAAGAGTATTGTCCTGTACAGTAGTGGCTCAGCCATGCTCTTAATGAGTATGTCCGGGTCCCGCCACCGCGTGCCCCACACACCGTGTCCTTGAGCTAGTAGTTAGAATAACTCAGTGTATTAGGCCTTTGGTCACTCACTAGTGTCCTCAAAGAGTTACGCCTAAGGCGGGATCAGCGCCTGTTGACCGGTGTTGGTGCACTTTACGTAAATACCTTCCGGTCACGGCGGTGACCGGTAATGCTTCGAAAAGGATCAGCCGAATCCTTGCTTGTCTTTGATGTCTGCAGTGCAGCTGTCTGGTCCCAAGCAGCTCACCCGCAAACCTGCTCCGCACGCTTGTCCCCAACTGTCTACACAGTAAGGTGACTGATTGCTACCACAATGGGCGTCCCTGCAGCACAGCAACCTACTGTGACTCAGGGGTTTCTCCTAAGGGCCTGCGGGGTAAAGCTAGCCTATGCAGGCGGGTCACAGACCACCACACCCTCCTCTTTTACCTTCCAGAACCCCTCTGACTAGCGTGACCTCTCCCCCACGCTTCCCTTTCCTGCCCCTGTCATCCTAGCCTTCTGATTGGTTCTTCACATCAGGTGACTGCCCATGAGCTCATGGGAATTGTAGTTTCTCTACGGAGCCTCTCTGTCTAATCTGCACAGACACACAGCTCAGCTATTGCATCACACTGCCTGTCTCACTCTGCTCACTCTGCTCACACTGTTGCAGACATTCCACATGCCTCTCACTGAACAGAGTAAAACACCAACTGAACACACACTGAACACAGATATGAGGTTCTTACCATATCCTTACATTCTCCCCCTTGCAGAATCCAACTTCCCCGCTTGGGCTACACCTACATAACTATACACAGAATGTTATATAATAAAAATGCAGTTCAATTATATAACTTAGCACATTCGCATTGACTTTATACGATATTGCACAACTCTGTGAGCATCACAATCACAGATTGGATTTTGCTTCGAGACCACTGCTGAGCCTCATAATGGGGTGCCCCAAATTGATCATAAGCCATCCTCATTGGAGGTTGACTAGCTCTTTGGCTTCTGCGAATCTGCTCTTCAGCTACCTCCTCTGGAGAGTAGCAATTCCCATTTGGCAGTTCCAACTCTGCCCTTGAGGGGCTTGATAAGTCTGCAAAGTCTCTTTGTGGCACAAAGCACGGGCTCTGCGGGTCTAGTGGCTGGCTCACGGGAGTCAGCGTATCTGTCGTTGGACCAAGGGGCTCTTTACCCGTAGCTCCTTTGGGAGATGCCCCCGCGGCCAGAAGGCCTCTTTGAGAGGTTCCCTCCAAAGGATTCTCAGAGGTGGCATTTATTACAGTCTCTAGGCCATCCTCTGTACTTTCAGTTTCTCCATCAATTGAAATAGTGGGTACCTCCAATTCGTTGTCCCCTACTTGAGGTATGGGGAGTAGGTGATTCCTATGCCACACCTTTACCCGGCCTTCGGAGTCCTTGATGCGGTATACCAGGAGGCCAGGCATCTGTGATTCTACCTGATACACCCCATCTCTCCACCGATCAGCCAGTTTGTGCTTTCCGGGAATGCCTAAATTACGAAGGAGAACAGCATCCCCCGGGCGAATCTCCTTATGTCGCACCTTGTGGTCATAGCGCCTTTTGTTACCCGCATTTAATTGCGCCACCGCCTTTTCAGCCAATTTATAGGCCTGCTGCAGGCTGTCCTGTAACCTCTGTACATAACGGAAATGCGTTCTGTTGGATACCCCATCGGTAGATATCCGCAGTCGCACATCCACAGGTAGTCGGGCTTCCCGGTGGATATCCCTTCAGCTGATACAATGTGACCCACGTATGTCACGGACGTGCAGCAGAATTTGCACTTATCCAGGGACAGTTTCAACCCCTCCTTTTGAAGTCGATCCAACACCTTCATCAGCCGCTCCTCATGCTCCTCTAGCGTCTTTCCGAACACTATAATGTCGTCCAGGTACACCAAGCATTCTTGTGGGTTCAGGTCCCCCAGGGTCTTTTCCATTAGCCTCTGAAAGGTGGCATGAGCCCCGCCATTCTCTCCTGATCTTCCAGATCCATGGGTACTTGATAATACCCCGACCTCAAATCTAGTACACTGAACCATTTACTTGCCGTCAGGGCATTCAAGAGGTCCTCAATGCGTGGGAGGGTATACTGATCAGGCACCGTATGGCTGTTCAAGGTCCTATAGTCCACGCAGAGGCGTATGGTCCCATTCTTCTTGCGAACCACTACGATGGGTGAGGCATAGGGACTGTGTGATCCTTGAACGATACCAGCTTCCTCCATTTCGGCTAGCAATCTCCTCACCTCTTCCACATCTCGGTGTGCTATGCGGCGAGAACGTTCCCGGAATGGGGCATGGTCGCTCAGTCGAATGGTATGGCGTGCACTGTGACTGCACCCCACATCCATATCACTTATGAAGAATACCCCCCGTCGTTCTTCCAGTTTGGTCTGCAGCCTTCCTTTCCAGCCCTCCATCAAGGGTTAATCTCCGAAGTCGAATGCCAACCTTGGGGTCACGGCCTGAGTAGTGATCACCAGGCGCTCAGCTACACTATTCTCCACCAGGGTTACTGGATAGATTCGACCCAATGGTTGCCGGCGATCAATGCACATGGTGTAGGGAGAAAGGTTCTGTACGTACACCTGGGTTCGAGCCGGAATTTTCCCCGACCACTTCTTTATCGAGGCCAATATTTCATAGCCGAGTCGCTGGTCATCGCAGATCGAGCTTTCCAGGGAGTAAAGTTGATCCTCCGGACGTCTGGCCGGATAACGACATGCGTCGATCATCATTCTTCCTTCCCCGGGCAGGATCTCGATTAGCCCCCTCTCTTGACTATACAGCATCCCATGTTCCTCTTCGGTCGCAATCTTACCGCAAACCTCTTGCAACCCCGGGCAAGCAGCTAGAGCCAGCAATGGTGATTCACCCATTTCCTGTAGATACTTGCAGAGTACATCCTGTACGATGTCTGTGTTGGTCCCCATGATTATCGGGGCGCTGGGATGGTCCTGGGGTTCTGGACATACTAAGGCCTCCACCTCCATGGGGTGATGCTTGCCTGTGTTCAACTGGGGAATGTCCAGATGTACCTTCACCACACCGTCAATAGGGTAGTCTTCATGGCTCAACCCTCTCAATCGCAAGGAGTCAGCAGATAGCAGCGGCAGCCGGTGCAAGTGTTGATCGTAGAAGGGCCGATACACGATGGTAACCTGGGACCCAGTATCCATCAGCGCCGAGGCATAGATGCCTTCAATCACCACCTTGACGATGGCCGCTGGCCCTATTCGACTACTCGTCAAGGACGGGGCCACTGCTTCATCGGTCTGCGGAGTACACAGCATAGACTTGGCCGGTCGGGCCCCCGTTTTCCGTAGGGAGGGGCAGTGCGCTCGAATGTGCCCCATTTTTCCGCAAGCATAGCACTGGAGATGACTGCAGTAGGAGTTGTCTCGGAAGGTCGGCGATGCTCGCCCCGATGCGGGGCGCTCCCTGGTGGCTTCAGGCGCTTCCAGGTCCTCCTGCTTTGAGTTCGCATCCCCGGGCGCCTCAGTATTAGCATCCGACTTCTTGGAGTCTTTAGCCGCAACCACCGCCTTCTTTCCCGGGGTCAGCTCACGCCCCAGTAGCACAGTCTCATGGGCCTGAACCCGTTCCATCAAGTCGTCGAACGCCAGTGCTTGCCCCGGCGTGAGACAGCCGCTGACACGTACAGACACCGGGTGCAAGGGGAGGAGTCCCCTCAGTAGCTGGGTGGTGCGTAGTCCGTCGGCATCCATCTTCTGCACCACCCCCTTCCTTACCAGGGTCCACAGGTCCAGATGCAACCGTCGAAGGAAGTCCGACACCATCTCTCCTTCTTTCTGGGCCAGAGCGTGGAACCTGGCCATTAGCGCAAAGGCATCCACAGGAACCCCATACACTTTGGTCAGGCAGTGGATGATGCCAGCCGCATCAGCATCCGGGTGGTCATCCCGATAGCAGTGCACCATGCGGGATGCTGGGGCCCTCAGGCATTCAATTATGCGCTGCCTCCGGACGGCATCTGTGCATGACCATTTGGGTAGTACCTGTTCCGTGTGGTCCAGTCATTCCTCGAACCCGACTTCTCCCAGGGGAGTGGGTTTGTCCCCAGAAAACGCCTTCAGTTTTCGGTATTGGAGGGACTGTGTAGTGTGGTGAATGGCTTCTGCTAGCGCAGGGATGGAGGCGTTATCCGGCAGGCTACTCCCAGCATGTGAATAGGCGTCTTGCCTTGACAGGCTGGTTCTGCTCAGCGCGGGCCTAAAGGCCGAGGGAGTGAACGAAGTGCCTAGGCCCATTGCGGCGGGCCACCGGGGGTTCAAACTGTTCTCAGGGGTGCGATCAGAGCTGGTTGTGACGGTACCTAACGAGCCGGGGTATCCCCTCTGGGGTGTGGACGCAGCCAGTGGTTCGGTGGAATCCACCTGTACTATCGGGCAGTGGATGCCGGGAGCCCCAGGGCAGGAGTAATACTAAGGGCAGGGCTTTGGGGCATATGTCCTGGTCAGTGACAAATAGTATTTTGCGCCAGTCCTGTTCCCGGTTGTAATAGTGATCTTGCACTCGGGCAGTGTCCAGGAGCGGGAGTTTCCTGACAAGATCGGTCACAGTACCCAGGGAGAGGGTAGCGGGAACGTGTTCCAGGCCGAAGGCACGTGTCAGGGGAATTTCATGCCGTTGGGCCCACTTGCGCACCTCAGGCTGCGAGGGCACAAACATGGCAGGAGAAAAAAATGGTTGCACAGTAAAAAAAATATAGGGCACCCCAGGTCTGATATCTCAGCAGCGCCTCCAAATGTTGCCCTTTTTCTGACACGCTAAAGCGACTACGGGTAACTGCACGCACCTGCGGCTCCAGGAGATATGAGCCTCCGCTAGCTGGGAGCCTGGAGTAACACTTATAGTGCAGCGCCTCCACTTACCCAGGATCCCCGTGATGTGAGATTCCCCTGGGCAAGAAACATATATACACACATGTATGATGCAACCAACTTTACTATATGCACAATAACCTTAGCACTCTATCATATTAATACACACGCAGCATATAACCCAACACATAACCTATAATGTAATATATCTTTAACGCAGCTAAATGCTAATGTCCTTATACCTTGAGTGGCTCGGCCACGCTCTTAATGAGTATTGTCCTGTACAGTAGTGGCTCAGCCACGCTCTTAATGAGTATGTCCGAGTCCCGCCACCGCGTGCCCCACACACCGTGTCCTTGAGCTAGTAGTTAGAATAACTCAGTGTATTAGGCCTTTGGTCACTCACTAGTGTCCTCAAAGAGTTACGCCTAAGGCGGGATCAGCGCCTGTTGACCGGTGTTGGTGCACTTTACGTAAATACCTTCCGGTCACGGCGGTGACCGGTAATGCTTCGAAAAGGATCAGCCGAATCCTTGCTCGTCTTTGATGTCTGCAGTGCAGCTGTCTAGTCCCAAGCAACTCACCCGCAAACCTGCTCCGCACGCTTGTCCCTAACTGTCTACACAGTAAGGTGACTGATTGCTACCACTATGGGCGTCCTTGCAGCACAGCAACCTACTGTGACTCAGGGGTTTCTTCTAAGGGCCTGCGGGGTAAAGCTAGCCTATGCAGGTGGGTCAAAGACCCCCTGCATGCATACACCCTCCTCCTTTACCTTACAGAACCCCTCTGACTAGCGTGACTTCTCTCCCACGCTTCCCTTTCCTGCCCCTGTCATCCTAGCCTTCTGATTGGTTCTTCACATCAGGTGACTGCCCAGGAGCTCATGGGAATTGTAGTTTCTCTCTGCCTAATCTGCACAGACACACAACTCAGCTATTGCATCACACTGCCTGTCTCACTCTGCTCTCTCACACTGCAACACTGTTGCAGACATTCCACATGCCTCTCACTGAACAGAGTAAAACACCAACTGAACACACACTGAACACAGATATGAGGTTCTTACCACATCCTTATATATGTATGGTGCTGGGGCAGTTCCCGGGCCTACAAGATGCTCATATTCTATGCCGCTGAACAGACCAAGAGGAGGCATGGAATGCGGTTTTAGTTATGGGCGGCTGTGACTTGCAGAAGGAAGGAGGCTTCAATGGAGCGCTAACAAGCGGTTGTCCTATAATATATCCTGAACTACCCATGAAAGTGGAGAACTCTAGTGTTGGCCCTAGAGTGGAGGAGCATCCGGTGGATATACCTTCCGCAGGAAGTCCTAGAGGGAGCGAGGCTAGAGCCGCGTCCAGCAGCAGCCGACAGTCTGGTCGGAGCAACCGCAGTTCCCGCAGCTCGGCTGGAGATCAGGTACTTGTGGAAGCAATACAGCAGTTGACTAAGCCAGTCATCCCCGGCACATCACTATCATAAGTTAAAAGCCTTTTCAGGGTTATTGCAAACACCCACCGGGGAAGAAGTGTTTGAAGAATGAAAGGACCATACCTTACAAGTGCAAGAAGAATAGTCCTGCTCCGATGCTGTTAAGAGGCAGCGGATAGTGGAATGCCTAAAGCTCCCAGCCTCAATGATGTTAAGAATGCACAGATAGCAGAAGGCAGATGCTACAGCGCAGATGTTAGTCAACTTTTTAACTCGGGCTTACGGCCTGGAGGAGGATGAGAGTGAGCTCTGGTCTAGGTACTATAGCCTTTGACTGAAAGAAGGGGAAGATCTATCTGAATTCATCCACCGTATACAATTAGCATTATGGGCTCTACGCTCCCCAATATAATTCCAGCCTCTGATGTGGATGAATTTCGCCATAAACAGTTTCTAAGGGGATCACTTCCCACCCATCCTATAGCTCTCATGCTCCGGTGTTCTCTTGGGGTGATCCGAGTGAGGATGGACATACCGCAACTCAATATGAATATGACTCATCCCATGAAAGTAGAAGCTCTGGTGTGTCCTGAACCAAGGGAACTTATGAATTCCCCCATCATATTAGGAACCATTGCTGATGTGGTGCGGTCCTTGTTCAGGGCGTTCCTTAAAGAAGCCGGAGAACTACCCTTGTCTTCTCTGAGAATTAATCCAGCCTTAAAGGAAGAGTGTTACCGGATCTCTGCTCAGGAATGGGTTGGTCAGATATTCAACTTCGAGAAGGGAGTGACAGAGATTCCACCAGGGGGGAGGAAAACATGTGAGAGCTACGCTCAACAACCCTGCTCATGATGACAGAGACTTGAACTTCTCTCAGGAAACTACACCTGCAGATGTCCAGATAAGAGGATGGAAGTTGGTACCCAAAGTGAAGGAGTGGAAATCTACGCTCCCTCAATGATTCATAGTGTCCATCCAAAACATGTCGCCTTACCCTGTTAATTTGAATGCCGGTCAAATACTAGGTAAAATATACCCTGTCACTCAAGTGGAACCTCTGGTTCACGTAAATGCTGCCAAAGTATGAGAGGCCTCATCTGAATTACCCTTTGACTTCGGAGGATCACCCTTGCCACCCGAATGGAAGAAGCGCCTTGGGGCTAAATTGAGTGCAAGGAAGTATTCTCCACCAGTGAAATGGATGTGGGTTGCAGAAAAAGTGCACAACACACCAATAGGCTGAGTGATTCCACCACGTTCCGCGAAAGGTCCATACGTATAGCTCTGAGGCATGTGGAGGATATTTGGGATATCCTGAAAGAGATGGAGACCGCTGGCACCGTGTCTGAGTCCTGCAGTCCCTACGCATCACCCATTGTGATGTGCGGAAGAAGAATGGTTCAGTGTGCCTCTGTGTGGATTATCGCACCCTGAACCATTGCACGGTTCCTGACCAATATACGCTACCCCGAATCGTGAAGATCCTGTCGGGCAGTCAGTGGTTCAGTGTACTGGATCTGCTTTTGGGATACTATTAAGTTCCTATGAGCCCAGACGATCAAGAGAAAACTGCGTTTGTCTGTCCATTAGGATTCTACCAGTTCACTCTGATACTCCAAGGCATTTGTGGAGCACATGCCACGTTCCAGCGATTGATGGAAAAGACCATCGGGAATATGAACACTAGAGAGTGTCTGGTCTACCTGGACAATATTATCATCTTCGGTCTGACATTGGAAGAACACGAGGAGTGCCTCCTGAAGGTCCTGGACCGATTGCAGAAGGAAGGCCTGAACTTGTCCCTAGACAAATGCAAATTCAGCCAGACCTCCGTCACATACTGTATGTGGGTCACATTGTCAACGCCGACAGAGTGGCAATGGACCCTACCAAGGTGGATGCCGTGGTGAACTGTCCTAGTGTTGACAATGTGATGGAGCTCCGTTTTTTTCTCGGATTCTGCGACTACTATTGGAGATTTGTGGAGGTTTACTCCTGTGTTGCCAATGTTCTGAAAAACTTATTGAAGCTCTGTCCTGACGATCCTCGCCAGAAAACCGCAGATCCAGTGAACTTCTCCCTGTGAGGAGGCCTTCATGATCCTGAAGAAAAGGCTAACCAAAGCCCCTGTGTTGGCTTATGCCGACCCTGATCAACCCTACGTGTTGCACATAGATGTCAGCTTTGATGGACTAGGAGCGGTACTGTATCAGAAGTATCCTGCAGGACTTCGACCTGTCGCCTACGTGAGTCGCAGTCTAACTTTGAGTGAGAAGAATTATCTGGTCCATAAACTGGAGATTCTAGCCTTGAAGCGGGCTGTCGTAGACAAGTTACATGATTACCTATATGGGATACCCTTCGAGGTAAGGACGGACAACAATCCGCTTACCTACATCCTGACATCTGCCAAATTGGATTCCACTGATCACAGGTTGTTGGCCGCTCTGTCCAACTGCAACTTCACCTTAAAGTACAAACCGGGCCCTCTAAACGTGGGAGCCGACGCTCTTTCCAGCAGACCTGGACTGAGCCCAGTTCCTGATGACGGAGAGTGGTAAGAGATTCCCGGCCACGGGATTCGGGCTATGTGCTCCACAGCTGCTGTACTTGAGGGAAACATCGCCTTCTCTGAACTTCAAGTGGCAAAGTTGCTGGTATGTCAATCAGGGGCACCCCCCGCTGCATACTGCTGTCCTGAGGCCATGTCCGCCACTCCAGACACTATAATGAGGTGGAAGGAACTCGTCCATGTGCAGATGCGAGACCCATTGGCAAGTGACATTCGCATGTTATCCAAACCCAGAATCCCTCGTTAGTGAAGTGTGCCCCTGCAGACACGATTGCTATTCTCATGCGAGAATGGGATACGTTTCAAATAGACAGTGTTCGACAAACCTATACATTTGCTCGCCCCGGGCGAGTGGATTTAACCCCCGGGCGAGTAAATATTGGCCCAAGCAGCACACGTTTGGTACTAGGTGGCGAGTAGATTTTTTTGTGTGGCGAGTAGATTTTTTGGTGATTTGTCAACCACTGCGAAATAGACAATGGTCTACTCTATCGGATGGTTCCTTATCACAATCAACCGGATAGAAGACAGCTAGTTTTGCCACGGAAACGGCAGTATATGGTCCTATGGTCCCTACATGATGACCATGGACACTTCGGAGTAGATAAGACCTTTGGATTACTACGAGAACGGCTCTTCTGGCCCAAGATGAGGGAGCATCATTGCCGAAGATGCTGGCGGTGTATCCTGCATAAAACACTGGCAACTCGGGCAGCCCCAGTGTCCCACCTCAAAAGCTTTGGTCCTATGGACCCCTTATGTATGGACTTTCTGTGTATTGAGCCAGATTCTAGGAGTATTGTGAATGTGCTAGTGATAATTGACCACTACACCCGATATGCCAAAACCTTCGCCACCACAGATCAAAAGACCCTCACGGTGGCTAAGGTATTATGGGAGAAATACTTCATCCACTACGGGCTACCCAACTGAATGCACTCGGACCAGGGGCGTGACTTCGAGAGCAGACTCATTAAGCAGCTACTGAAGCTGCTCAACCCCTTATCATCCTGAAGGAGATGCCCTATCGGAACAGTTCAATTGGACCTTGCTTGACATGCTCGGTACCCTGCGGGACCCCGAGAAGACAGGATGGAGTAATCATGTAGAACACTTGGTGCACGCCTACAACTGCACTAGGCACGAGTCCATAGGGTCACAGTGGATATTTGCCTGACGGTGTGAACTAATAGAGAACCCAATACGACCCATTATCAGTATGTACAACAACTGAAAGACAATCTCCAGAGGGTGTACCATTTAGCAGAAGAAGCCACCGATGCAAAATCTGGGAGTACCTGAGAAACATAATCTGGCTGACCGATGGAGATATGCCCCCTTCGAAATGGAGTCACAGATGCCTGGCCTCCCTGTCTACCGTATCAAAGATTTGTAGGGTAGGGTAAAGGTATGGCATGGAACAATTTGCTACCCATTCCACAAGTGGGCGTTGAAAATGAGATTGATCAGTCAGCTGTGACACCCAATTGGTGCAGGAAGACCCCAGTGGGATCCCAGATTCTACCGATGAAGAGACCCAAGGTTCAGTGGAGGAAGATTCTCCCATCACAGAGGAAGAGTCGGGAAATAGTCCTGTCAATCAGGAATCATCCCCGGTTGCTTCAACCAGTCAGCCTCTTGACCCAAAAAGTCCTAGCTTCACCCCAAAAACAGACTGTTCATATACTGTAGACAATTACGCTCTATGAGAGGGCCATGGCCTCAAGCCACTGGAAGCCTCTTCGACCAATAAGAGGTGGAAGAAGATTCAGAATCAATATTTCAAGAAGTCCATAGGGGTCAGAGACCGAGATACCCTCCAATGAGTGTGGCTTATTATTCATTAGGGGCACCTCATTATAAATCTCAGCAGTCATCTCGGTGCAAGCTGGCGTCCATAATGACGATACTCACTGAAATATTTAATGTTGTGTAATTTCTACTGTTATGTTATGCTGTTGCATTTTTCATTATATAAAGTATGTTATGTTGTTTTGTCATGCGGGGTAGTGGAGGTCTTCACCAGTGGGAGAGTGTAGCAGGGTTCCCCCTTCTTACCTCCTGGGGAGGGGGGAGAACATCTCCGTAGGAAGGAGAAGCAGCAGTATTGTGTCAGCCATGTTATGGTTGGCATGGCCCTTCAGACTGTACAATGCATATGCGTGGCAGCCATCTTGGGGTTGGCGTGGTCGGAAGTAAGAGACAGGATTTCTTCCATGGTACAGGGGTGACCTTGGCAGAGTATCCGGAAATAGGGAGGAGAAGGTAGTGTCCGGGGAGTCTGTCAAGCTCCCGGACTAAGCCTGCCCCTGGGCCCCAGGTAGTTTTCCCTCACATTAGAACATGTGCAGGGTTGGTCCTATGTATAGGTAGCTCCTGGTAGCTAGGGAACACAGCATAGCAGACCGATCGCAGAGGGAGGCTTCCCTCAGTGGCCTGATTAACAGTCATCATCTGGACATTAAGGTGCGAGGGGCTTATTGTTGGATACCCGGAAGCGTGGGACCCTGCTGCTATTCTTGTCTTGCTAGGAAGTGTGGCCTGGCTGGACCTAAGCCAGGAAGTATTGTGAACCAATGCAGGAGAGAAGGTAGCGCTGCCCTCACACTGGGAGGGGTTGCTTGTTGGACACTGGGATACAGGTGCCCGAGCCCCCTAGGTACTATTCGGGCTAGCTACCCAGGACTATATTACTGCAAATACTGTTGTATTTGTATCCTTGTTGTATTTGTGTATTATGCTGAGGCCTTCTGTGGGACCACAGTAAATGAATTTATATTATACCTGATTGTAAGTTTGTTATTGGGGTATATCATAAGGTATACGAGTTCCTATGAGGAGTCATCCTATTACCCAGGATCCTCGTAGGTGGAGATGCTGCCCCATAGAGATATAGAGAACACACAGTCACTTCAGACTCCCTATGAGTGGAGGCCCAGGCCTTCTGTACGCCTAACAGGTGTGAACCGTAATTACCGCTGGTTCCCATAGGGATAGGGGAAAGAGTGTTACATATAGAATATTCAGAACACAAAAAGAAATGAGCTTTAACAGCGCTAATCCCAATATAATATGCACTGATAACCATGAAATTAACAAATATAAAAAATATTAATAAAAATAGCAGGGCAGCAAGGAATGGACTGGTAGAACCAGCACCAGAAAGAGTACAACAAACACAAATACAGACCAGCGCCCACAATAATAAATGTCCACTGAGTCCAAGAAACAGTCCAACCTAGAGTGTTGTAAGATCAGGCTCCATTCAGTAGATCCGTGACATGTGAAAAGATATAAGAAGAAAAATCATCATAGTGTGTAAAGTATACACAATTTACATATAACAAAACTGACTAACAGCAAGCAACATGGAACATGGAACATAAACACAGAAGCTGATGACATACAAAACTAATTTATTTAAGACAAGGAAGCCTGTTGTAGCGGATCATCAGGGGTTAAAACCCAAAACCCTACTTACAACAGGATCGGATAAAACACACGTTGAACACCACACCACACACACGAAGAAAGTCCTCTGCAGATACCTGCGCAGGTGTGGTGTTCAACGCGTGTTTTTTCGATCCTGTTGTAAATAGGTTTTTGGGTTTTAACCCCTGATGATCCGCTGCAACAGGCTTCCTTGTCTTAAATAAATTAGTTTTGTATGTCATCAGCTTCTGTGTTCCATGTTCCATGTTGCTTGTTGTTAGTCAGTTTTGTTATATGTAAATTGTGTATACTTTACACACTATGATGATTTTTCTTCTTATATCTTTTCACATGTTACGGATCTACTGAATGGAGCCTGATCTTACAACACTCTAGATTGGACTTTATCTTGGACTCAGTGGACATATATTATTGTGGGCGCTGGTCTGTATTTGTGTTTGATATAGAATATTCATGCTAAAAACAAAAAGAAGAGCTGTTCTATAATAAATCCGCTCTTTAAGAAAATAAACTGGAATTGTAATTGTGTATAATATGAAAGTAGAGGCAAATTGTTCTTGTAAATAAAAAAAAGTGGTACGCTGTATTCCCTACCTTCTAGTACCATAACACTTCAACCGCTGCTGTCAGTTACATTTAATGATTTCACCTTTAAAATACCCCATCTGTCTCTCTTCCCTAAGGAAGACAGGACGATTCAATCATTAGCAAAATTAAAAAGTGGTGCCAAAAAATTTATAGAAATTCAATAATTATGTGGGAAGAAATGGATTTCAGTTGAACATAGAAAATTATTTTACTTTTCGGATTGACTTCAAGCCCTTAGAAAATAATTAGCATTTTATTGCTATTTGTACAGTAGGAACATTTTAATTAAAGATTACTTGCACATATTGTGGATATGTATGTCCATTGAGTCTCAACGTAAAAACTATAACTGTGATAACTTGCTAGATAAACTTGTAAATATATCAAAACAAATGTACTGATAATTTATTCATGTGAGCCTATTATAAGGCTCATAATTGTTTGTTTAATTACAAAACTTTTAAGTAACCATTGCAGTTAATATCAGCTACAAGCAAATTCATCTTCCTATTGTAGTACAAATGGATGCTTGCATCAGAGAACGTACACATATGGTAACTCTACAAATGTATGATGGATTGAGGGGGCTCTTCTTCTCCCCACTTGTTTCCCCTTCTATATAACATAGACAACACTAATTCTTCTTTATGTAGCAGGGTCCCCCTTACCGCCGACACTGAGGGGGATCTGCACAGGTGCCCGCGCGAGTGGGGAGAGGCAGTCGTGATCAGTAATATAGAGAGAAAAAAGGGGGAGCACAGGTTGAAGAATTTGGGGTATCTAGAGTATCTAAATAGATATTTGTGGGTGTGCTTGAAAGATATATTAAATCACTTACACGGCCTTGTGTAAATGCTCTCACAGCAAGGTTTACTTGTCTTAGTGTTCTCTTGGTCGATTGCCTTCTTCTTTTCAGGACTTGGTTTTCTTTCTGGATATCTTCAATAGTCCTCGGCTTACAATGTGGATGTCTCCCTCGGAGTGAACAGATTGAAAAACAGTGGTTTAGAGGGGAATACAGACAGTACTGATCAAGTCCAATATTTTAGCTCTAAATGCATATATATATATATATAAAGGCAGTAATTACTGCCAGCACTCACACGGGCTAGTGTGAGTACAATCCTAGGGGAAGGAAAAAACTACGGAGCCTGAGAAAGACCACAAGTCGAAACGCGTTGCTCTCATCACTAGGCAATTTTGACCCAGCACAGCCACCGTCAAGGAGTGGATCTGAGAGGAGGCAGCACTATATCCGGACGCGGAGCAAGTTAGCTGCGCTCCACGAGACCCACGAGCAATTTCCTTTAGACGGCTGGCTTTTTCTTTTTATGCATCTTTCTCATTGTTTTTATATATGTTTTTTTTTTTTTTAATTAATTTTGTTGTAGTCCACGAAAATCGTGACAGTGTTCAATTTCACATCTACACCAAGGAGGGGTCATCTACCTACACTGGCCCACTTGGAGATTAACACTATCAGTATCACAAAGAAGTTAAAGATACCCTGATGTGCATTTACTCACACAAGGCCGTGTGAGTATTATTTTTATTTCTATTTTTATTTTTATTTTTATAGATCTATACATATCAGATAACTATCACCCTCACAGGGCACCAGATTTAAAGACACCAACAGAAAAAAGATACCTTCCCCTAGGATTGCACTCACACTTGCCCGTGTGAGTGCCTGCAGCATTTTGCTGCTTTTACGTATCTGCTTGGGCTTTTCTAGTGGGTTATCACAGAATTATGTTGATGTTTCCCCACTAACAATTGTTTTCCAATTTGTTCACACCGAGGGGGATTACCACACTGAAAGTTGAAGACCACCGAAGAAAACCAGGAAGAAGCTCACAAACCTGAAAAGAAGAAAAGGAGACTTTCAAGATAAAGATACCTTGATGTGTATTTACTCACACAAGGCCGTGTGAGTATTATTTGATTTATATATATCACTAAATACCGGACCCTTATTACACTTATAGATCACTACGTGTAAAGACCAGATTTGGATCAAAAGATACCTTCCCCTAGGATTGTACTCACACTAGCCCGTGTGAGTGCTGGCAGTAATTACTGCCTTTATATATATATATATGCATTTAGAGCTAAAATATTGGACTTGATCAGTACTGTCTGTATTCCCCTCTAAACCACTGTTTTTCAATCTGTTCACTCCGAGGGAGACATCCACATTGTAAGCCGAGGACTATTGAAGATATCCAGAAAGAAAACCAAGTCCTGAAAAGAAGAAGGCAACCGACCAAGAGAACACTAAGACAAGTAAACCTTGCTGTGAGAGCATTTACACAAGGCCGTGTAAGTGATTTAATATATCTTTCAAGCACACCCACAAATATCTATTTAGATACTCTAGATACCCCAAATTCTTCAACCTGTGCTCCCCCTTTTTTCTCTCTATATCCCTGTACAAATAAGGATCCTGGATAAGGATCCTATTGGGGTCTGAGCCATAGGACAAGAAGACGAACCAGAGGGGACCTTTGTCTATAAGGTTGTAAATTTCATTGTCACATTGCCCCTGTTCTTAAGAACTTAATCAGGGAGCGCCCGGGTTTTTCTTTGTTTCATAGTCGTGATCAGTAGCCATCTTTGAAAGGCCTCCACAAGCAACAGAAGGGACTACAAGTCCCAGAAGCCTCGGTGGGACGAGTGGCCATTTTGGTCTCAGGACTCGTCTACGGGACCAGTGAGGCGACTGGGAGTCGCGAGGGAGCTGGAGAAAGAGAAGGTAGTATCCAGGGAGAAGTAGCTTCCTGGACTAGGCCAGATCTTGCCCCTTAGGCCCCAGATAGCCCCTGTAACTCTACAGTAGTTGAGTATTGCATGGACTGCCATACCATAAGGACCATAATTACTATAGAGACTGCAGTGTTCAGAGACTTTGTGCGAGACACTCCGGCTGGAGCTCGCACCACGTGTACAGGCCTGGACCCTAGGGTGTAAGGGGATTGGTGTCGGAGGCCCCAATCCTTGGGACCTGACTGTTCCTAGATCCGCCAGCTGCACTGGGTACATGGGTGCCCAGGATGGTATATACGTGCACCAACGGTTCACATGGGTGGAGGGTAGCACTGCTCCTCACACACACACTTTGGGTGAGATCCGCTTTGTGGACATTGGGTTTCAGGTGCCAAAGGCACCCTCAGTACTTTGGTGGAACCACCATTGTGTTGCATTGTATTATTGAAGTGTGTGTGTAATTATATTATTGTGTTAGTAAAGTGTGTTTATATACAGTGGTTGTATTATTATTCATGAGTATTGTTTCCTATGAGGAGTCAATCCCGCCTACGCTGGGATCCTCATAGGTGGAGGCACTGCACGCACAGAGATAGAGCTCACCCAAGGCTCCCAGAAGCGGAGGTTCAGGCCTCCTGTGAACAAACCGGTATAGCAGCACGCGTAGTTGCCCACGTTGTTCCCATAGGCATAGGAAAAGGGGGCAACATTTGGAGGCGCTGCTGAGATTCAGACTTGGGGTGCCCGAGATAGCAGAACAAATTTAGGGAACCATGTTCATACCCTCCAAACAAGAGGTCCGCCAGTGGGCCGTGGAGTTCCACGAGTCTCCTCGCCACGTGGTCGCGGTGGGGGACATCCCAGCCAGCACACCCCCACATCAAGTATGCAACTCCCTAAGGCAGTTTCCTGGTTTAGCCGGAGCCCAACCTCTAGGCCGCAAATGGGATCTTACCTACTGATAGAGCATAGTCATCTTTACCGCCAGCAACGAGTTAAGTGAAGATAAGGGCCCCCGGGCCCTGAATTTTCCAGATGCCCTGCCCACGGTTGCCCGTTGATATACCCAGATCTACCAATACCAATGGTAGCTTTCAGACTGGGACCCACACCGCAGGTAACCTTGCGAAATGGACTCTGACACCCCTCAGATATCCCCAGACAGAACTAAGCTAATCCAGAGTTAGCTCACAGCGGATGGTTGGATTGCTGTAGTCGACACTCATCCAGAGGCATGGACGTCGAGGAAGTTTTACAGAGATTGGTTGACAAATTTGCGCAGTCCGTCTAGGGTCAACACATGCACCAACTGTTCACAAGTGGGGAGGGTAGCGCTGCCCTCACACACACACTTTGGGTGGGATCCGCTTTGTGGACATCGGGTACCCTCAGTACTTTGGGGAATCCCCATTGTGTTGCATTTTATTATTAAAGTGTGTGTGTAATTATATTATATTGTTAGCAAAGTGTGTTTATATACAGTGGTTGTATTATCATTCATGAGCATTGTTTCCTATGAGGAGTCAATCCCGCCTATGCTGGGATCCTCATAGGTGGAGGTGCTGCATGCACAGAGATAGAGCTCACCCCAAGCTCCCAGAAGTGGAGGTTCTCCTGTGAGCAAACAGGTATAGCAGCATGTGTAGTTGCCTGCGTAGTTCCCTTAGGCATAGGGAAAGGGGGCAACATTTAAAAAAAAATGGCACAGCTTTACTAAATGATTAACCAGTTAAGCTGAATCCTTTAAACTTACCAATACCTTACTAAGCATCACCAATTTAAGCACTAAAGTTAGCTGACTATACAATGATCAATGAATATTAGTATAAAAAATGATTCCCCAAGGCTCAAATTGGACTCAATTTCACTATTTGGTCTAAATGTTGAATTTGACCTAAATGCTTACTTGTAATTTGCAGGTACAGATTCCTTCTACTGCCTAACCACTGAATTAGATATGTGATCATCATTGAACTGCCTCCAATATAAGAACTCTAATCACTTACCTTTCTTCACATTCCTCTATAGGTTGAACAATTAAACCCTAAATTCCTTTGCTAATGTTATAACACTTGGTTTGTTTTAAAGAGGCAGGATTTTTGGACCTCTATTGCATGTGTGCATAGAGGGTTAATATATTGTAATTTGTGTTTTTAAATCTGTAGCAACAATATATGCTCATTTTGAGTAACCAGATAAGTAGCTACTTTTTGTCTGAGACGATTGGTCACATAGTAATCAACTGTAATTACTTACACACGTCTTGAGCTAGTTATAGCCAATCAAAGGAGGAGATGGGGTATTTAACAATAGCCCAGACGTATGAACACCACTCCTGAGGAAACCGGAGGTCCCGGTGAAATGCGTAGAGTTGCACTATCCTGATTGAAGGAGGACGCAGAACGCAGCGCTACCTACCTAACCGCCTGCTCCAGATCCAGCCGGGAGAGTCAACCCAGAAGTGCGGGACGCGAGAGCGAGTAGAGCAGAGGGAGACAGAGAGAACGCCAAGAGACCTCGATCGGCTGTGCTCCAGATATTATTCATATGCCAATTTGTCTTTGCCACCATGTGAGTGCATTTCAATAATTTTTATTAGATACATATTTTTTTATACAAGTACACACTATGTTGGGTCCTTTACTCTAACAGCTGAGGGAATCCGACCTGAGGGGCTCAAAATCAAAAGAGAGACCATTTCAAGTCAATCTAATTGCCACTGATATGAAAATGCTTACAAAGAATGAGTAATTTGTGAGTACACATCTCATAGGTTACAGAGACGGAAAAATCACAAGATTATTCATACATATTGCACCATACAGCTCAACCCTGTTATAACGCTGTGCTTGGGGTCCAAAGAATCACATCGCGTTATAAGCAGATCGCGTTAGAAATAATGTACAAATGTATGCATTGTACAATAAAGTATTTAAGATACCAATACTCGTGTTGTAAAGTATTCATTAATACGAAAATTGGAATTGGATTCTTGTTTTTTTTTTATTCTTTTTTTTGGATTCTTATACTTTCTAATTGTGTTTTTTATGCTGTTTTTTTTCTAATTCTCTTTTTTGGATTCTTGTATTTTTTAATTGTGGTTTTTTTAATTCTGTTTTTTTCTAAATGTGTCTTTTTATGCTTGCTTTTTATAATTGTGTTTTTTTATGCTTGTTTTTTTTAGGTTGCCCATTAAATCTTTGCCCATTTCGCACTATATATAAATACAGTGACAGGCAAATCATTTTTTGGCAAATGCTTGTTTTTAATTGTTATGTTTTGTATTTTTGTTTCTTGTTTTTAGTTAATTCTTATGTATTTGTAGGGCTTATTGCCCTAAGGGTGGGTGGGTAGTTGCTGCAAGGGTGGGTTGTTAGGCATCGGGTGTGTAGCAGGAGTGGTTAACCCTCCCGCAACTGAAGCGTTCCCACTGCTATGATAGTGAAGGGGTTAACTCCTCCCTCAACATTCCAGGCAGGCCTAGCCACCCACCCTGGAGCAACTACCCCCTTCATCCACCCCGTCTGCCCCCAATAAACAGGGTGCTCATGTTTTACACCTTCATTGCCTTTGTGGCTAGCAGCTAAGGTAATGCAGCTGTTTTTATTTAAATTTGAATACTAGTGTGTGGGTGCAGGGGGTCTCTGGAGCTGAACGGCATTGATTTCAGGTACGGGAACTCCTCGCTTCCCATGTTACAGGCCCTGTTATGGGGTGCCGATATCCCCATGCAATGTTTAAATCTCCAGCGTCACATGACCGGGACATTTAAATGCATAGAAGATACTGGCATCCCATACCGGGGCCTGTATCTTGGGATGCAGGGGGTCCCCAGACCTGAAATTAATGCGGTTCAGCTCAGGAGACAACCTGCTCCCGCACACTAGTATTCAAATTTAAATAAAACACTACGATCGCCGGTGATAGCTGTGCAGGGAGAGGCGGCTCTCTCTGTGCAGCTTAGATTGCGAGAAGATCGCAGGGTAAGAACTTTGAAAAGAGCTGAGATCACATTGCTGCTACGCCGATCGTATTGGAATTTTCTTACCTCACAGTTTTAGATGGTTTCAGATTCTTTCTGAATACCGTGATAACACAAATGACAAACCGTTCGATGGGCACATGCCAAACCGTTGGAGATGGCAGAAAAGTTATCAAACCTACTAGAGTCGGCCCCTATGTCTCATACTGCTTAACTGGTCTTTTTAAAGTGTCTCAACATTGTTACTAACCAAATGGATATAAGCTTTTTTTTTTGCTGTGCACCACTTTTTTTTTAAATTCTTTCCTTACTAGCCAAATGGATATACTGTAAGCTTCTACCGCATGATTGGTTGTTGAGCAACAAAAATTTCTTTTGTACCTAAGATCTGAAGTGCAGTAAAATCTGAACTGTAAACTGAAAATATCCCAACTGTACCAGACACAGCACTTCTAGCTACTTTGGCATTCTGTGAATCATTATCAGGATATTCTCTAAAAAAAAGCTTTAAGTCTTTAATTGTGGATAAATCTACATAAATCTACATTCAACTCAAACGAGTAAAGTTTATGGGTCAAAGAAAAGGTCCCTTTTGGAGAGTCATCATTTGTAATGGGACGAGTCTTCTATCAGAGATATTTACTGCTAGATCCGCCTGGTACTGTATGCAATCTCGTGCTCATCTGTTGTCTGGTTACACTTTACCCTCCTTCTGGGTTTCCTCCTCTCTGTCCTCTGTTTTGTCTTCTAGTGGACCCTTGGGTATCCCCTAAAAAGAGGTGTTACTATACTGGTGCAGCGGCCGTTATTCGAACACATCACGGCGCCAATTTTGAGTTCCCTGCTGTTCCCCACGCAGCATGAACGCGGCCAATCGCTCCAGGCACTCGCGCTTATCGCGGATGTTTTGTTTGAATTTTATGGATTCTGTTTCTTTGTTTGCAATAAAATGGATGAATTGTAATGTGTACAGTACTGTGCTACTGTGTCAATTTCATGTTTTTAAAAGCCAGAACACTAAAATTCGTTTTTCTGCACTCGCCGCGCTCGCATCTTAGTGCGGGAAGGCTGGAATTCATCCCGCGGTTTCAAATCGGGATTCCGATGTACATGACGCGTGAAGTGTTCAAATAACGGCCGCTGCGTCAGTAGGTATTGCTGCCAGACGTTGGTTCCCATTCGGGCACTAAATGTACATATACTGTATATAGTATGTGTTATTGTATTTTGTCAATAGTTTATTGGTTGTGTTTATTTGGGACCTATTAGCCAGGATCCTGTGATACGGTCCTGTTTTCTCTTTTTTTCCTCTTCACTATACATGGTTACGTGTATGTGGCTACATGTGAATCCTCACTTTCACTTTCTCACAGTCACTTTTATCACACTGCATGTTTATATTTTATTAATAGAGTAGATCTAGTGTTCCTCGCATAATTTCACATAATATTTATATCAGAATAATTTTTTTAATCCCTTCTTATGCCTTTTGAGTGTCTATTAGTTTATTGATATTTTTTGCTCTTATACCAACACCAGTGGTTCACTAATATCTTATATATGGCAATGTACCCTTAGTATGTTCCTATTGCAGGTTCCCTTTTTTCTAGATATAACTTTTTTTCTGGCTTTAATTTAGAGAAATTAACACTAGAATACAGTGAAAACAAATTAAATGTACACTGTAATAAAAACTACACCTACTATATAGAAAAATAAAAGTATGTATCAGATAATTAATCAAACATGTGCAGGCCCATTGAAAGTATTGTCACGGCCCAGAATTCCACTTTGGAACTGAGGGTGGATGGGGCTTGAGGCAATGATGCTTTTGGCGACCCTGCTAGGGTTCACAATTTTACAAACTACATTGGATTATCCTTTGGCTCTACTACTGTATATAACATTTATGTTTAGATAATTTCCCAGCACTATGAAATGTTTAATTATGCTGTAAATTAATAGCATGAGTTGAAAAGAATGTAACATTTTAAAAAAAATGGACCACTCACTTTATTGCTTACAGACTGTTCTGTAGTTATAAGGATTAAATGAAAGGTGAATGTGTCTTGCATACAAGGTGGGACACACAGTAAAATGTCATGTATAAATAATTAAACATCCAAACTATGTAATCTTCAAAGCAAATATAAATGGACCTCATCTAGAGTTAAATATGAGCCTGCATCACAGGAAGCTCTCACTGTTACAATTCTTAATATTCTATTATTGAATAGTTATGCATGAGTGCCCAACTGGAGGCCATTTCCATTTGTTAATCAATCTAAGCAGAATGCCGTAATAGAATATAACCAATTAATAATAGAAAACCATTTAAGATAGGATATCTCCAACAATTGTCTAAGCTCTTTCCCTTGAACATTCCCTCCTTCCTGCTGCTCTTTCCAGAGTGTCGTCAGGAAGGGAGTAAAGCTGGACCCTGTTGTGCATCAGTGGTATCTGCTAGAAATTCTGTGTTAATCATGCACAGACATTCCCATGAGTATTAGTTCAACTTCTGTTGTACAATAAATATGGACTAGGATGTATATTTGTTTAAGATCGGAGGACAGATAGCAGCAGACAATGGCTGGGTGTCATCAAAGCATGATGCATGCAACAGAATCACGCCCCACTAAAGCGATACCTGCCATTAAAGTCCATGGAAGATACCGCTGATTTTGGAGCAATAGTGCGAATTGCGCTTTGAGTCCCGGCCAGAGTCAGATCTGGCAAATAGTTTTGAAAGATTTTACCCCTTGACCTACTCTTGATCTTATAGAGATGTTCACCTCTGAAGATGCAAATCAGTAAAAGTTTAAATTGCTGTACCTAAAATTGTATTTTCATGGAAAAGTACTGACTCCTATGTATGTGTAGCCCATCGACCCTCCCCCCCCACCTCATATCGGGTACCCTAGGGTGTCTATTGGTCTGGCAACGTGTTTGAGTGTGGTACATATCTGCTGGCAACAGGAGGACCTGAGTCTCCCGCGGTGACATGAGGAACAACAGGACAGGTCTCTGGGGTGGATGCCTTCGTTCTCTTCTAATGGTGCAGCGCCTCCATCTGTAGTAGGGCCCAGGGATACGGGGTGGAATCCCTACTGCAGAATCCCCTCCCAGGGACGAGAGATTCCAATCTCACACTCTGTCTCTTTAAGTAAAACTCTTTATTGCTTCTCAGCAGCAGCAATAATAAATCAGGAACAGACAGTGTACACAGCTAGCCAGCTATCCTCCTTCAGGATGTCCCCTGCTGCCACTCTGAGCCTCAGGGCCACCCAGAGTGGGGCTAGCTCTTCCCTCACCCCCTATGCAGGGTGAGAGGTACTTGGTCCACCTAACTCTAACAGCTCTACTCCTCACACTTAATTCTCTCAGTCTCTAACTATCAAGAGCCAGGTGCCACGCACCTTCACCCGCAGGTGCACTACTCCCCTACCTGCCCTCACGGCCGCTGATGGAGCCCAGCAATCGTGCACTCCGACGCGCACTCCCGCTTCTTCCACGCATGCGCGCGGCCCACCCTCGCGCCGGACAGCGTCCTGCGGGCTGAGGTCACAGCGGGAGTTCCTGCCTCCGGATCATGGTGCACACTCCCTGTGCGCGGCGCACGCGTGTGATGCGCGTGCCATGCACCCAAGCTCCGTGGCAACAGGCACTGATTGCCTCAGCACTCTCACCTGGCTTCCTTACCTTAGCCTATCACAGGCTCAGCACGAACACGCCCTGGTTCCGCCTCTAGCTCCTATTGGGCTGTCTTATCTATTTAGGCTCAGCAGTGCCACTGGCACATTAGCTGAGCATAAGCTTCCTGTTCCTGTGCTTACCTCTCTTGTCTCCTAGATATCCTGCCTTGTCTTGTTTGATCTCCCGTGTACCGACCTTGGCTTGCCTTTGGACCACCGCCTCTCTGGAACCCCGACCTTGGCTATCCTCGACCCTCCGCAACTCTCCAACCTGAACTCGGCTCCCAGACCTCGACTATTCTACTTTCTCCAGCACCGACCCCAGCGACTAATACCTCCAACGTTCCGTACTTCTATTACCCTAAACTCGGCATGTATTCACTACACCTCTACCCTCCCTGCTCGTGACCTGGCGTGAGCAACTACGCACACTCCAGATCAGATTCCTGTGCCTGTCGGTGGTGTTTACTCTATTCCCACCTCAGTACCGAGGGTCTCGTCTAGTTTGTGGTGGGCACAGACTAAATAGGAAGTGACACTGCTCTTTGTAGCTTCCAGCAGGCACCGCCCCTATGTCTCTTGATTGGACACAGGGTCATGTGACCTACCTTCACTGACTCAGGGCAAATGTCTGCAGCAGGGAAAATCCATGATTACTCCTGGCAGACCTGTCCTTACACAGGGATTACTGCCAGGAGGAGAGTAGAAATATAGCCCATAAACATACCAGGCTACACTCTCCCTCAGGTGGAATCCAATGGTCCCCACTTGGACCTAATTTGCTGGGCCATCCTGCAGGTGAACAACCTGTGATAATACAGACAATGAAATTAATACATTGCATCCACAGAACTCTGTAACACCCAGATGGTGACATATATAACAACTGAATCTCCCAACATGGAGAACCCACACTAATAATAATGGCGGGGATCAGGCTTCCTTATTTCCCGTCCATTATGATCGGTTGTAACCTTAGTGAAGTATGACTGAAGTGGCCCATTCTCCAGCCTATACACTATCTTGTGCATGTATATGTTCCTGCCAGTACTCCATACCCTCATCAAGGAACATATTTTATCCTCAGTCTGATAAGCAGAGTTACCACACTTAATGCGTAAGTACTCAAGACTGCGTCTCTGAGCCAGGTGTCTCTCTGATCTTCTATTTCTTGCGAAAGACCTCTCCAGGGAAAGTAGATTTGTAGATCAGTAGATCAGGGGTGAAACGCGTTAGAGCGCTTAGGAGGGGACTCCCTTCTTTTATCCTGTTTGCCCATGGTTAAATAAAGGCTTTTTTTAGCACAGTCCAGCCTCATCATTTTTGCCTGCAGTGCCCGCTGATCTACTTTCCCTGGAGAGGTCTTTTGTTTGTTCATCTCTACCAGCTTGAGCACGCCGATCCGGATGCAGCTACAATTGGAGTAAGTGACTCCTCTATCATACACAGTTTACTTTACTAGCCACCCCAGGTGAGCAGCTATATATGTGGGAATTATATGCTTGAGGGGTCCGGGGTTGATTGAGAGATCACCTGGGTCAGCCCTCCATTTCCCACGAAGCTACTCCCACACTAGGGGTCAAGTCAGGAGACGGAGCTAGTATATTGGTTATTCTTTAACCTCTTGTTGTCCGGAATCATTTTGCAATTACTATATGGAATTTATTTCCCTGGAGTGCATACTCTGCAGCACATGTCAGTTGAGGGGGCTCCCTCCAAACAGTTTTCCTCTTCTATTTCTTGCATGATTGGCTCTGGTACATACGGGAACTCATACCCACGAGACTGTCTATATCTTGCCACGATAGCTCTATCAGCTCTGCTTAACTTCGTCAACTTTCTGTTCCCAGAATTTCCTGGCAGTACCCAGAATTTAGGCTCCTCAGGCGCAATGTCATCATATAAGATAGATGAACCCTTGTGTGTCACTACCTTCTGCATGATCTCTCTCCATCTATTATCTAGTTCTTCGGCAACCTCCTGTTTAGAGTAAATGCCTACATCCCACCAATGGTCTACTATATCGTTCTTTATCAGTACAAACCTAGTACGGTCCATCCCTTCATCATACCCTGTGAATAACGGTGCCCACCATTTGTCTCGATGCTCATATGAGGATGACACACTCATACATTCCTCTGAATCAGCTCTTGAGGACACACCAGATGTCTCTCTCTCAGTAGAGTGTGAGCATTTACGTCTCCCCCTAATGACATTGGTGTATATTGTGGGATTCATTTTGGGTGCCTTAGGACTTACAGGACCCTCTTTAGCAGATGACTGGGACCCTCTGGTCCTACCTCTAGCTACAGGATTAAACACAGTGGGGTTAGGTACAGGTATAACACTCGACCAAGGTATCTCCCAATCAGAACCCTCATCACTCGAAACCCAATCCCGCCAATCAGTAGAAAATTTGGATGTTTTACTCGGCTTACTCCCACTAGGACCCGGTGGCATAGAACGTGACGGGGCATGGGCAGTGGCTGGGCGATGCCGCGACCTGTAGAAGCTCTTTTACCATATCTGGATGGAGCGTGCTTGGCTCCTCGCTTAGCCACTTGTGCTTTGAACATCTCAAACTCCTCCTCTAGACCGGCTTTCTTCAATGAGTCAATTAAGGCTTCCAGGCCTCTGCTCCATGTGGACCCGGAAGTGACGTCATCATGGGTCATCGCAGAGTCTCCATCCCTCTCTTGGTCCCTCACCGGAAGGGGCGGCGGTGGACGAGGGGGTCACGGATGGGCAGAGGATGGGCAGGTAGGCCTCCAGGCCTCCAGCCTCTCTCTCTCTCCACAGGCTCCTCCTTCACCTGGCTCTGCTGCCTTGCAATGCTCTGCGGTTCCTCTGAAGCAGTCTCGGGTCCCATCTCCGCCACACTGGAAGTCGCCACGGCCGTGGGACTTCTACGCGGTTCAGGCCGCACCAGCACTCGCCTTCGGGAGGTCTCTGGACTCATCTGCTCCATCACAATTGTAGCCCATTGACCCCCCCCAACCTTATATCGTATCGGGTACCCTAGGGTGTTTCTTGGTCTGGCTACATGTTTGAGTGTGGTGCATACCTGCTGGCAACAGGAGGGCCTGAGTCTCCCGCGGTGACATGGGGGACAACAGGATAGGTCTCTGGGGTGGATGCCTTCGTTCTCCTCTAATGGTGCAGCGCCCATGGATACGGGTGGGCCCAGGGATACGGGGTGGAATCCCTACTGCAGAAATCCCTCCCAGGGACGAGAGATTCCAATCTCACACTCTGTCTCTTTAAGTAAAACTCTTTATTGCTTCTCAGCAGCAGCAGTAATAAATCAGGGACAGACAGTGTACACAGCTAGCCAGCTGTCTTCCTTCAGGATGTCCCCTGCCGCCACTCTGGGCCTAAGGGCCACCCAGAGTGGGGCTAGCTCTTCCCTCACCCTCTATGCAGGGTGAGAGGTCCTTGGTCCACCTAACTCTAACAGCTCTACTCCTCACACTTAACTCTCTCAGACTCTAACTCTTCCAGACAGACTAAATAGGAAGTGACACTGCTCTTTGTAGCTTCATGCAGGCTCACCCCTATGTCTCTTGATTGGACACAGGGTCAGGTGACCTACCTTCACTGACTCAGTGCAAATGTCTGAAGCATGGAAAATCCATGATTACTCCTGGCAGACCTGTCCTTACACAGGGATTACTGCCAGGAGGCGAGTAGAAATATAGCTCATAAACTTACCAGGGTTACATATGTATGTATGTTATGTATGTATGTATATCTTTAAAAACAGAATCTTTTTAAATTAGTCTGCGCCTATAGCTGTTTTAGCAATATGTGCAAATATACAAAAAAATACAAAAACCCTCAATTGGGAATATGACCAATACATTTAAACAACAAGAAACAAAGAAGTCCAGAGCAACATCCAATGTGACAAAAATACACAGTGAAATACCTATATACTGTATCTCTTGAAAACGGGTCATTTAGTTAACCCTTTGGCCAAAGCGTACATGCCTTAAATATGGCATGTGACGTCACATTTGGGAGGGAAATGGTTCAGCAGCCATCTGATTGGCTGTTAAAACCATGTGCCCTTTCTTTTCCCGTTCTATTACGTATTTAATGGGAATTAAGCCAGCCAATCAGAATGGCTGTGTTTCATTTCCCTTTAAGATGACGTCACAAAATCCAAGATGGTCGGTGCACATGGTATTTCAGTTATAGTTCCCACAATCTGATTGGCTGAAATACCATGTGACGCTGGCCATCTTGGATTTTGTGACGTCATCTTAAAGAGAATTGAAGCACAGCCATTCTGATTGGCTGGCTTCATTCTCTTTAAATGACATCATAGAAAAAAAAGGGCACATGGTTTTAACAGCCCATCAGATGGCTGTTGAACCATTTCCCTCCCAAATGTGACGTCACATGCCATATTTAAGGCTGTGATGCCTCATTTGAGCCCAAGAAGCCGACGAGACAACATCGTGTTGTGGATCTACCATTGGGTTTTTGGATTGACAGATGAAGAAAGAAGATTAAGAAAATAAAGAAATAATTACAGAAGAAGATAGAAGAAGCTGATTGAAATGAAAAGAAAGAAAAATTGGGGTACCTGATCCGGATCTTCATGGCGGATGGCATCGGATGGAGTTTAAGGCCTTTTCGATACATGAGTTTCCTGATTCCCCGGGATTCGGAGGGCCAACGCTTCTAAAGGTAAGTAAAATATTGAATGTATGTAAATGTATTTTTTTACAGGTTTTTTTATTGTATTTCTTTATTTTTATGTTTTTGATTGCCCATTGACTGCCAATGTATTAATCTGTTCCCATTTTGGGTATAATTCAATACAGTGATAGCCAATGCTTTTTTTTGCAAATTGCTTATATTCTATAGAGTTTTATTTTTCCGATTTGGCCTGATTGTTTGGCTTATATTCTGTGTTATCTGGTTGGCTTTTTGAATGGGGTTGATTAGCTGCTTGTTTACTGTAGTGCCGACGAGTATTCTAAAACAAATCTGGGGCAATCACCAACCAGACCCAGGTACATGTTGGGTACATCCTGGGTACATGCTGGGTACATGCTGCAACATTTCAGTGACATTTCTGCAGACAGACTAATGGCCCATCGGATTAACAAACATTCAGTTTGAATGGGACTGCCAGGGACCCCTGCTGTGTTCATTTGATGGGCCATTAATCTCTGCAGAAATGTCACTGAAATGTTGCAGCATGTACCCAGAATGTAACTGAGTCATGTTGGTGATAGCCCCAGATTTTCCATGGCAAATTTAAGGCAAGTTTTAGAATACTCAGCGGCGCACCTGTATATGTTTGAATATTGTTTATTTTTGGCCTTCATGTATTTTGATTAGGTGGCCATTGAGTGGTATAGTGGCTTATCATGCCTATAGTATATATGGGTATGATTTACTACTATAACAATCACTGGGTACTGGGGTATAGTGGATCCGGGGTGGGTGGTTAGGCCTCCCGGGTTGGTAGCGGGGCATGGTGGGTTAATCCCTTAATTACTATAGTGGTTATTAACCGCTAAGGTGATTAAGGGATTGGGGGCCATTAGAATGTATTTTGCTATGTATTGTTTTTGGCAACGGAGGACATGGCCCTGCAGTATGCTGACGAGGACACCCATCACATTGGCAGGGGTAAGTAGAACGGTTTTTATTTAATTTATTTATGCTGCATGGCTAATGTTGTGTTTAATAATGGACAAATAATCTATTATCCATATCTGGATAATAGTTTTTTTGCCCTTTACTGTACTGGATGTGTTTGTTGGGGGGAAGGTGTATTTATTGAAATGTAGGCCATGTTTTTGTTCTTTTACATATAGGAATGGTACCGCAGGCCAGCGGGGACCCACGGGTACCACTTGAGGACCCCCGGATGCCCACGGGGACCACATGAGGACCCACAGACACCTGCGGGGAGTAAACAGGGACCCATTTGGTGCCCCGGGGACCCCCTGGGAACTACCCGAGGGCCCCCAGATACCTGTGGGGATAACTCGGGGACCCCCAGACACCCACAGGGACCAAGCATGGATCCCATTGGGGCTTGTGGGGACCACGTGGAGACCCATGGAGCCTAGCGGGGACCATCGGAGGGCCCCCAGACAACCGTGAATATCACCGAGGTGCACTGTGGGGCCTACGGACCCCCGTGGGGACCACCCGGGGACCCCCGCTGGCATGTGGTATTAATCCTGTGTGTAAAATAATAAAGAAGGGTTTTATGTGTGGGCGGGTTGTGTCTTGGTGTTTATTAGCTATTGTAATATTTATTGGTGGCCTAGGAGGTGGGTAGTGGGCCTGTTGTGAGTATTTTGTTTTATTGTGGGTAGCGGGGGTGGGTGAAGGGGGTATTAGCCCCAAGTTAGGTGTTTAGACCTACCGGGTGGATAACCGCTAAGGTAATGAAGAGAGTAACTCCACCCGCAAACCCCCCTTAAGGCCTAAACAACCATCAAGGACAGAATATCACCTTCTACCACCACAGCTACCCAAAATAAACTTGCACTGGTGTTTAACCCTTTCACTGCCTGAGCGGATATCCGCTAAGGGAATAAAGCTGCTTTAATGTAATTGTTATTAATAGTGTGTGGGAGCAGGGGGTCTCCTGAGCTGAACTGCTTTGATTTCAGCCTCGGGGACCCCCTTCTTCCCGAGAAACAGGCCCCGTTATGGGGTGCCGGTATCTCCTTTGCATGTAAATGTTCCACGTCACGTGACCGTGGAAAACAAATTAATAGGAGATACTGGCACCCCATAACGGGGCCTGTATCTCGGGAAGCAGGGGGTCCCGGACCTTAAATCAATGCGGTTCTGCTCCGGAGACCCCCTGCTCATCTACACTAGTAATACAATGTACAGTATATTACAAAACATAAATTTCGGGCGAGATTTGCGGTGGGAGAGGCGGCTCTCTCTGAGCAGCTCTCTCTGCAGCAGAAAGGAATCACCGGTTTAGGCCTATGCTGAGAGGCGATCATCACACCGCTGGCAACTCGCCTGTTCTGTGAATTTTGCTATCACAGGTAGTGAACTGCTTTCTGAATACAGTGATAGAGTAAACAACGCTGTGTTGTGCTCTAACACAGACCTGACCATTTGCTGGATAATGTGTATGAAAACATAATTCCAAATCCTTGAAGTGTCCCACGATTAATAACCCTTTAAAGCATCACACCACTTCCATTGCATCAATAAGCTGGAAGAGCAACATCCCTTGCTTGATGAATACTCACACTTGCTTGTGTCCAGTCTCATACATTGAATAGGATATCTGTGGTGTATAAGGAGCAATTCACTCACTGTTAGATGGGTCTTTTGTGGGTCTTTTCTTCCATGGACGTGTGCTGCCTGTTCTCCAGGATATTCAGAGGTTTGATGAGGAGAGATGGAGCACTACAGGAAAAAACTGCTAGAGAGTTGTGTTCCCAATAAAAAGGTTTAATGGATTAGAGCATAGTACACAAAAAATGAGCCCTGGGGCCCCCACCAACGCGTTTCGAGCTTGCGCTCTTTCTCAAGGTGCATACCCTCTGGCAAATCCCCTTACCTGATATAGGTTCATTTTCCCGCCTTTCCTCGCCACTAACCCGTCGCTCAGTAGCGTCACCAGGAGCGCGCCATGTTGCCATGACGCCCCATGAGTCGCGCCGTCGCGCTGGGTAGAGTGGTGACGTCAGCGCGTCTTTGAACCACAACAACAACTTTATTTCTATCTCCTAACGAACACTAATAAAAAAACTTAAAACAACTTTATTGAACATTTTAATTATTAGCAGTATACACTCTCCGTTCTCCACGAAGTGTGTATCTAAGGAAAACCTTATAAAAACAACTACAAAAGTATTAATACAATCCTTGGTAGTTAGTGATGTATTTTCTCTTTCTTGGAATGGCTCTATGTGACTTTTATAAACAATTTCAGTTAAACACAAGCATAAAGCAAGAGACAGTGTAGGCATACATATAACCCAGAATTGTAATTTATGATTATTTACAAAAGATTATTTTTATCTGTTATGCCCATATCTGCCTAATCTTTTAATTATAAAATAAGGTCACATATACAAAGAGTTTTTGTGATCCATACATGTCTAGAATCGCCAGATGTTTGAACCGTGGTCTTATATATTATAAACCAATACTTTGTTTGTTTGCACATAATTCTATTTTCTTTTATACTGTGTATAGTTATTTTAGTATTGGGTAAGATGATAATTGATATTGATTACACAGTGGTTTTCTTGGACTAAATGTAACAACACTACAAAGGGTGCCTTGTTATAAAAAATGATTATGACAATAAATTCACTTTTAACAAGGGATTACTAAAGTTACCGTATAATGAAAAATAGCAATAATTGACAATTCATTTTAGAAAGGGATTAAGATCCCACTCTGAATTTAACCCAAACGGAATTCTCGTGTTTAGGGTAAAAATCCAGAAGAGTTCCCTTTTGTCCAGTAAGTCCAGTCTATTGCCTCCCCTATAGGGTTTCTCAATATGTTCAATTCCTCTAAATTTAAGTTTGGAAATGTCTCCATGTTTGCAGTTTGTAAAATGTAGAGATACAGGGTGTGTCAGATCTCCTTTTTTGATTAGTCTTATGTGCTCCCTCATCCTGATTTTTAATGCTCGTGTGGTACGTCCTACGTACTGTTTGCCACATCCACAGTCCAATAAATAGACTATAAATGTGGCATTACAGTTTATGAATGACTTGATGGGGTATGACTGTCCTGTATTAAAGGATACAAAGTTGTGTGACTGCATCATATAAGCACAAGATATGCACTTAAGACATTTAAAACATCCTTTAGGAAGATATTCCTTTGTGTTAGAACATGAGGATGAAAAGAGGCTTCTTGAGATATGGTTAGCTATTGTTTTGGCTTTTCTGAAAACAAAGCGAGGGCCTTCTCTATAAACTTCGTTTAATAACGGATCTGCAGACAAAACATTCCAGTGTTTCTTCACAATGTCTTTAATGTTATTTACTTGAATGTTATGTTGTGTGATAAAAACTGGATTGTTTGTTTCCCATTTGTTTTGACGGGTTAATCGATTTCTTTCTTTATTCAAGAGATCATCCCTACTCATGTTGCTCACCTCCTCTAGGGACCTTCTGAGGTTTAGACTAGGATATCCCCTCTCTTTAAATCTTTTTAATAAGTCATTTGCTTGAATTATGAAATCTTCATTTTTTGAACATATTCGCTTTAGACGTATTAGTTGTCCTTTTGGAATTGAATTTAGGAGGGGTTTTGGATGGCAGCTGTCAAATCTTAGATATGTGTTCCGGGAGTTTGTTTTTCTATATACATTTGAATTGATTTTCCCATCCATATCAATGAATAAAAATAAATCCAAATAATGTAAGTGATGATAATCAAAACCCCTCCTAAATTCAATTCCAAAAGGACAACTAATACGTCTAAAGCGAATATGTTCAAAAAATGAAGATTTCATAATTCAAGCAAATGACTTATTAAAAAGATTTGAAGAGAGGGGATATCCTAGTCTAAACCTCAGAAGGTCCCTAGAGGAGGTGAGCAACATGAGTAGGGATGATCTCTTGAATAAAGAAAGAAATCGATTAACCCGTCAAAACAAATGGGAAACAAACAATCCAGTTTTTATCACACAACATAACATTCAAGTAAATAACATTAAAGACATTGTGAAGAAACACTGGAATGTTTTGTCTGCAGATCCGTTATTAAACGAAGTTTATAGAGAAGGCCCTCGCTTTGTTTTCAGAAAAGCCAAAACAATAGCTAACCATATCTCAAGAAGCCTCTTTTCATCCTCATGTTCTAACACAAAGGAATATCTTCCTAAAGGATGTTTTAAATGTCTTAAGTGCATATCTTGTGCTTATATGATGCAGTCACACAACTTTGTATCCTTTAATACAGGACAGTCATACCCCATCAAGTCATTCATAAACTGTAATGCCACATTTATAGTCTATTTATTGGACTGTGGATGTGGCAAACAGTACGTAGGACGTACCACACGAGCATTAAAAATCAGGATGAGGGAGCACATAAGACTAATCAAAAAAGGAGATCTGACACACCCTGTATCTCTACATTTTACAAACTGCAAACATGGAGACATTTCCAAACTTAAATTTAGAGGAATTGAACATATTGAGAAACCCTATAGGGGAGGCAATAGACTGGACTTACTGGACAAAAGGGAACTCTTCTGGATTTTTACCCTAAACACGAGAATTCCGTTTGGGTTAAATTCAGAGTGGGATCTTAATCCCTTTCTAAAATGAATTGTCAATTATTGCTATTTTTCATTATACGGTAACTTTAGTAATCCCTTGTTAAAAGTGAATTTATTGTCATAATCATTTTTTATAACAAGGCACCCTTTGTAGTGTTGTTACATTTAGTCCAAGAAAACCACTGTGTAATCAATATCAATTATCATCTTACCCAATACTAAAATAACTATACACAGTATAAAAGAAAATAGAATTATGTGCAAACAAACAAAGTATTGGTTTATAATATATAAGACCACGGTTCAAACATCTGGCGATTCTAGACATGTATGGATCACAAAAACTCTTTGTATATGTGACCTTATTTTATAATTAAAAGATTAGGCAGATATGGGCATAACAGATAAAAATAATCTTTTGTAAATAATCATAAATTACAATTCTGGGTTATATGTATGCCTACACTGTCTCTTGCTTTATGCTTGTGTTTAACTGAAATTGTTTATAAAAGTCACATAGAGCCATTCCAAGAAAGAGAAAATACATCACTAACTACCAAGGATTGTATTAATACTTTTGTAGTTGTTTTTATAAGGTTTTCCTTAGATACACACTTCGTGGAGAACGGAGAGTGTATACTGCTAATAATTAAAATGTTCAATAAAGTTGTTTTAAGTTTTTTTATTAGTGTTCGTTAGGAGATAGAAATAAAGTTGTTGTTGTGGTTCAAAGACGCGCTGACGTCACCACTCTACCCAGCGCGACGGCGCGACTCATGGGGCGTCATGGCAACATGGCGCGCTCCTGGTGACGCTACTGAGCGACGGGTTAGTGGCGAGGAAAGGCGGGAAAATGAACCTATATCAGGTAAGGGGATTTGCCAGAGGGTATGCACCTTGAGAAAGAGCGCAAGCTCGAAACGCGTTGGTGGGGGCCCCAGGGCTCATTTTTTGTGTACTATGCTCTAATCCATTAAACCTTTTTATTGGGAACACAACTCTCTAGCAGTTTTTTCCTGAATACAGTGATAGCAACGCTCACAAAAACAGCGATTTAAATGGCCCGGCGATTTTTTTTTATAAACCTTTACTGCATAGGCCCCATAGTACTTTGATGCACTGCAACAATTTCTGGTTGTGGCTGTTTCAAATGCCTGTTAATTGTCTTTTTAAGGAGATTGTTTACAGTGAGGTTTAGGCAAAGTCAGGTAGGATGGAATTGCAATGCAGTAAACAAGGAGAGTGTTGGGTAAAGTGTTGGGCATACAGATTGCACCATCTTCACTCTGATAGTGTACTAGTAATTAATCATTTACAGTAGTATTAGGCAACATTGGTGTAATATGTGAAACCTGCTCTAAATGAATGGCTAGTATTCTAGCACAGAGAGGCCAAATGATGCCAAATATTTTATACAACAACGATATTGAAGTGTGTGACATACAGATAACATCATCTACTCTCTGCTATTATACAAGCCAATAATGTACAGTAGATATTGTATTGTATGTCTTTATTTATATAGCGCCATTAATGTACATAGCGCTTCACAGTAGTAATACATGTGTTAATCGAATAAATAACAGATCATGGGAATAAGTGCTTTAGACAAACATAACATTAAGGAAGAGGAGTCCCTGCCCCGAGGAGCTTACAATCTAATTGGTAGGTAGGGAGAACTTACAGAGACAGGAGGAGGGAGTTCTGGTAAGTGCAGCTGCAGGGGGCCAAGCTTTATGTATCATGTGTTCAGAATGTTCACAGTGCTATTCATATGCTTCTTTAAGCAAGTGTGTCTTAAGGTGGGTCTTAAAGGTGGATAGAGAGGGTGCTAGTCGGGTACTGAGCGGAAGGGCATTCCAGAGGTGTGGGGCAGTCAGTGAAAAAGGTTTAAGGCGGGAGAGGGCTTTAGATAAAAAGGGGGTAGAAAGAAGACATCCTTGAGCAGAACGCAAGAGTCGAGGTGGTGCATAGCGAGAAATTAGGGCTGAGATGTAAGGAGGGGTAGAAGAGTGTAAAGCTTTAAAAGTGAGGAGAAGAATGGAGTGTGAGATGCGGGATTTGATTGGAAGCCAGGAGAGGGATTTCAGGAGGGGAGATGCTGAGACAGATCTAGGAAAGAGTAGAGTGATTCTGGCAGCAGCATTTAGGATAGATTGTAGGGGAGACAGGTGAGAGGCAGGAAGGCCGGACAGCAGGAGGTTACAGTAATCAAGACGGGAGAGAATGAGGGCCTGAGTCAGAGTTTTAGCAGTCGAGCAACAGAGGAAAGGGCGTATCTTTGATATATTGCGGAGGAAAAAGCGACAAGTTTTAGAAATGTTTTGAATGTGAGGGGCGAATGTGAGAGAGGAGTCGAGTGTGACCCCTAGGCAGCGTGCTTGGGCTACTGGGTGGATGATCGTAGTTCCAACAGTAATGTGGAAGGAGGTAGTAGGGCCAGGTTTGGGAGGAAGTATGAGGAGCTCTGTTTTAGCCATGTTGAGTTTAAGGCGACGGAGGGCCATCCAGGATGATATAGCAGAGAGACATTCAGAAACTTTGGTCTGTATAGCAGGTGTAAGGTCAGGTGTTGAAAAGTATATTTGTGTGTCGTCAGCATAGAGGTGATATTTAAACCCAAAAGATGTTATTAGGTCACCTAGAGAGAGTGTGTACAGAGAAAAGAGAAGAGGTCCCAGGACAGAGCCCTGGGGTACCCCCACAGAGAGATCAATAGAGGAGGAGGAGGTGTTAGCAGAAGAGACACTGAAAGTACGATGGGAGAGGTAGGATGAGATCCAGGATAGAGCTTTGTTCCGAATACCAAGAGTATGGAGAATGTGAAGGAGAAGAGGGTGGTCCATGGTGTCAAATGCTGCAGAGAGGTCGAGTAATATGAGCAGAGTGTAATGACCTCTGTCTTGACCCATTAGCTCACACTGGTGTTGTGTAACTTATTTGCCATTCAGAAATAATCATCTGCTCTCTGTCAGTATACCAGCCCATAATTTACAGTAGGTTTAACATCATTACATTACACCGGTGTTGTTGAAAATACTAGCATACAGATATCACCAACACGTGCTTCAATACAATGTAGAAAACCAATCATTTTGACTGAACCACCTGTGCTCTAGCAGGGGTATCCGTAAAACCTGCACTGCTAGTGGTCCTTGAGGACTGGAGTTGGGGACCTCTAGTGTAGGGGTACTCTTGGGAACATATCTCAGGGGAGGCTAAATCCGGTGGGGTTGCTTCACTGTGTGGTAAATACACAATAATGTGTTTAAAGGAATACAGTTTTCTACATTGTATTGAAGCACGTGTATTGTTGTTATCTATTTTTTCCCATTTACCCATTGGAGAGAAAACGACATCAGATACCAGGATCCAAGCACCACAGAGGACTACTCCTGTCTATACAAGTAATTTAATGTGTTCTTTTGTAAAAGATTCCTTGTAGGCTTTGAAACTGATGTGTGAGCTGTATTACAAAAAGGGAAAAGCCATGGCCGAAATATTTTGCCACAAACAGCCGCGGCTCCAGGAGCTTGTGCTATACCTGCAATTTTTCAATCAATCAACGAGGGTTCCTCACAATTGTAATAGTAATGCATAATTGTAATAGTGTGTTTAGAGCTTTTGACAACTTCCACGTCTCTTCTTAACCCAAACGGCCAGCAACGCATTGAGCACCAAAAAGTGAAATAGTTTGCTGAGAGGGAAGAAAACACTTGAATCAAAAGGATTACATTAGAAGAATGTATAAATATTCTAGTGAGGTCCAGGGTCAATACAGCTACTAAAAACTCTACACAGCTACTGTAATGAAGCACAAATACCATTGGAATTCTACTTGTGATTGAGAAAACATTTTATTAAAAAATATCTATCCATTCTCAGTAGGGTTACTGAGTATCCAAAATAGTAACTCAATTGAGAAGTCAGAATAATACGGTATAAGAAGTATTTGGTTGCAGTTTAAAGTTGAACAAAAGGAAACGTATTAACGGTAAAGAAATTATACCCATGCTACAGTCTTAACACTAGAAAAAAAGATCAAACACTGAATTCTGTCATCTTGACAGAAGGTCCCTCAAGACATATCCAGGCATAATACATCTATAATAAAAGAAGAGCCCAGTTTTCTCTCTTTACATACAGTATGAGTGAGGAGAATTTCCAATTAATTCCTCTATTATTCACAAGAGTCTAGAGCATACAATTTATCTTTGTTTCGTCTTTCTTTCATGAAATGGTTAGGAAAAAAAAATTGATATGACTTAATAAGAGCTTTTATATATTTTTTGCCTTTTTTTGAGGAATCTTAATAAAGGTCAAGTTCCCACATTAATCCATTTATGCCTAATTAAAAGTATAAATGATTGTAAGTATTATACTTTGAACTGCAGCTTTTGGCTGTTTCTGTAAAATAAAGATGTATTTAAACAAAAAAAAGTAATCTGAATTGTTTCAGCTCTGCATAGTTTTAAGAGTGGTATTGTGATAAAGTAATTCAATTCATTAAAGCTTAACTTTGAGTTGGGATTATGTTCAAAGCAGTTATTAAATCAGGGGAAGTATAGATCTTGCAAGACACTGGTACCCATGGCCCTCTTGCCTGGCCCCACATCTCACTGTCCTCTTTTTAATTGCCACCTAAGTTACTAGCAGTTAATGCAATTGTGGTTAGAGATGAGCGAATGTGTCGGAATTCAGCTTACAGGTTTTATTTCAAAATTTCCACCAAACAAATTGAAATTTCACAAATAATTTTAAAAATTGTTTCCAAGTTCTTTCCATTTCTATTTTTTTGAATCTTCAAATATTTAACCATTTTGGAATTTTAGAATATTTGAATAAATCCCCCCCCCCCCCAAGCTTTTTTTAAACAAGTTTGTGACTTTTTGTTAGGGTCTACTAGACCTCCTGCCTAGCCATAGTTCTTCTTTGTCCACTGGGTGTGCTGCTGTCTTCTGTTTCCTCTGGGCTCCCCTGTCTGTCTTCTTGTTGCTCCTGTCTCTGTCCTTTATAGCTTCTGCTTCCTGGTTGGTTCAATTGCCTTTGCTTCTAGTCAGACTCCTATGCACATGCCTGTCTTTGATTCCTGATCTGTTCCTGTACCTATATTTGTAGTCTGTTCACAGTAAAGGCCCTTGCTAGTAATCTGGCTTGTCCCTGTATGTTCCTTGCTCCCCGGTCTCAGTCCCTGCTCCCTGTTCTCAGTCCCTGCTCCCGGACCTGTCCTGCCCCGCCTGTCCTGTTCCAGTCTCCTCGTTGCCAACCTCTGCTTGTTACCTGACTTCGCTACCTGCCGCCTGCCTCGGACCCCTGCTTGTTACCTGACTTCGCTACCTGCCGTCTGCCTCGGACCCCTGCTTGTGACCCCTACTACTCTCGTGCTGTTCCGGCCACTGAGATCCTACCCGCCACAGGAGTCTCCCGTGACACTTTTCTTTGTGAATTCGAAGGTTGACTTTAAAGCCCACAAACTTATATGGGCTATAGGGTATCATATGGCAGAAGACTGCTTTGTACTGCATATATGGCCCTGAATCTAGAGATGAGACCAATCCCTATTGGGATGCCTATGTCTTCTAAAGAACACACATTACAGATCTGCTAACATTAATAATGGTAGGCTACACCCATAAACTTGATGGAGCTATTCTTGTTCTTTAACTAAAAATAGAATTGTTTATTGTATTTAAAAATAAAACATTTTACTTATTTTTTATTGATCACAAAACTTTAGAGAAGGGGGTACATTAAGTAAAACCGGAGTGTAGGGGATGGGTTGACAATGATCCGGGCAACAGTTACAGTACATCCACTTATTTTGTACATATTCGTTTGTTGCAGTTACAATCTCTTGTATATGCATTGTCAACTGGTCATAATATATATTATTGGTTGTGGTTGTGGGTATAGGTTACCCCAATTGTTCTCAAGTTGCAGTAAATTTATACTTTGTATCAGGTAAAAATACTGTAATTTTTCCTATTTGCATAATTTTCCACTTTTATTTAATATTGAGGGAAGTTCTGGGGACGTATTGTATAGTACCAAAGCAAGTGTAATTTATAGCTGTTTTCCTTGATTAATATGGGGAGAGATCCTGTACCTTCCTTATACAGTAGATTCCCAAATCTCTCCCCAATCCTCCCGTTCTAAATCTCTCCCCAGCTCCTACTCCCATTGGCTCATATGTATATAAATGTGTTGTCCTGTGTTGTTGATGAGAAGGCTTGATACAGTAATGATATAAGACCTTTTTGTATATGCGTCTGTGAAGTGAAAATTAGTGTATAAAAAAAAACATGCGTCCATCAAGTTCAACCTATGCTAAATTTAGACAACAGATACTTTATCCTATATCTATACTTAATTATTGATCCAGAGGAAGGCAAACAACCCACCCACCCCCCCAGTGGCATATCATCCAATGATATCTCATAAGGGAAAAAATGAATTCCTTCCCGACTCAAAGAATTGGAAATCAGATTACTCCCTGGATCAACATCCTTCCCATGTATACTTATTTGGTATATCCCTGTAAACCTTTCCTTTCTAAAAAGATGTCCAACTTTTTTTGAACAAATCTATTATATCTGCCATCACAGTCTCCATGGGTAATGAATTCCACATTTTAATTGCCCTTACTGTAAAGAACCCTTTCCTTTGTTGCTGGTGAAATCTCCTTTCCTCCAACCTTAAGGGATGACCCAGAGTCCTTTGTGCTGTCATTGGGAGAAATAGTTATTTTGAAAGCTCCTTGTACTGTCCCTGAATATATTTGTGTAGCGCTAGCCCCCCTCCTCCCCCCTTGGGAGATCTTGCTAAAGCTATAGGTGTCATGGTGCTAAATACCTGTGAGGGTCCAGGAGAGATGAGCGTCCGCGATGATAAGGGGAAACAGGACAGGCTTGTGGTGATCCTCAGGTTCTTCTCATGGTATCAGCGCCTCCAGTCATAGCAGGCTCCAGGCGTACTGGAGACCGTCCCTACCATGGCAGTTCTCAAACATACCTCTACCCAATAAACTGTAACTTAAGCAGAGGTATATAAAATAGGATCCTTTATTGAGGCAGCCACTGCAGTTGTTTTTACAGCGAATGCATGGGTTTTCAGGATAGGTCCCAAGCCTCTGGATGGTGCCTGGCTTCTCTCAATTGAGGCCTTGCAGTCTAACAGATCTTTTCACCTCCACCCCCTAAGGGGCTGAGAGCATGTTTCCTCCCAGCCGGGATGGACTCAGCTCCACTCCTACTCAGACCAGACTCACAACTAGACTGACTATAATTTAGAACACTTCCTCCCTAAGGCACAGAGGTGGAGGGCACAAAGTCTGCACCATGATTGGCTGCACACAGACCCAGTGCATTCCCACGACAGTCACTCAGAGAGGCAGCATAAATGTATTTTTAAAAGCATATTAAAGCTAGGAACATTTTTTTAAAGTGAAACAGGAATTTGCCATTTTGCAACTGTAGTAATTTAATTTCCAAGTATCACAGGCATCAATGTAACTTCCCATTAATTCCAACTCCCCTTGACAGGAAGACACAATTTAGAGTTTAGACATAATCGCAAAAATAGCTCTAATAGATAGTCGTGAGCAGGTGGGCTGAATTAGCACCATTTACAATGCATCATTTTAACGCCTTTTACAATGATATATCTGTGCATAATAATTGAGTGAGCATAGCCTTTGCACTTAACTGCATCAACAAACATCCTTACACCTGCCAGCAGACAGAGAATAAGTGAAAACTCAAATTTAATTGAGAGGTAATACATTTTTATTTCCCTGTATCTCACTGTGTTTTGGTCTATTCTCAGGAATTTCAAGCATTGCCAGGTAGTATCTGCTCATCCACAGAGCAGCAAGAGCAGCCAAGGCTCCGGAAAATGTATTTGACAAATGCTGGGTTGTTATAGTGTAGTTTAATGAGCAGAGGCTCCAGTGTACGGAGCACTGCAGAGGACACTTACCTGTTACTCCAGGACTTCACGTCTGGCGATTGTCAATTTGAATCCATCTACGCTGGCAATTACACAACTATAGCGCTATACCCCCAAAACAAATCAAATACTGTATATCAAATATACTAAATGTTTACAAACAATCTAATGTAACATAAACATAAAATCAAGTGATATTGCAAGAAAAAAGTTTAAGAGTATCCACTTAGATCGTAAAGTCCTGCATCCGTGAGTCCTCTGGGATTACCCAAATTCCATAGGAAGTCTTTGCAAATATAGTCGTCCTTGGCGCTGGCACTTTCACTCGTGCTCAATACAATGCATGAAAAATATAAAAATGTAGAGAAACAATGAGCACACTTAATTAAAGATGCTGTCACCTCTGTGAAAATGGTAGCACTAGATGCTATTTCACCCTAAACACTCCAGAAATGGTGATGGAAATGACCATAAACATACACACACCACCACCAAGCAGGTAACCCTTGTAAAGTTTACAGCCTGGATTAGTAACCCAATTAATTAAAATGTATCTTATTACACCATAGTACTCCTAGATTACACTGTGACGTGGGTTTTATTCCAAGTGTTTGTTTTTAAATGTTGGTTCATTAAATTTTGGTATATCGCAGTTCTGTGCTATGTTTTTATTTTTCTTTTCCACATATTATTGCTGAGAATTGTCCATCTGGTAGAGGTGCAATTTTTTCATCTTCAACTCCATTGATGTGGTGAGTGTTCTCTATTAACTGTCATTCACAGTGTAATCTTGGAGTACTATGATGTAATAAGATACATCTGAGTTGATTGGGTTACACCTAGATTACTGATCCAGGCTGTAAATGGTTAACTGCTTGTTTTGGTGTGTGTATGTTTATGGTCATTTCCATGAACATTTATGGAGTGTTTAGGGTGAAATAGCATCTAGTGTTACCTTTTCACAGAGGTGACAGCATCTTTAATTAAGTGTGTTACTCCTCATTTTTATATTTTTCATGCATTGTATTGAGCACAAGTGAATTTTCCAGCATCAAGAAGGACACTGTTTGGAAAGACTGTTTAATCCATTTATGCTACCTTAATTGTAAGTGTGCATATACTTTTTTATATTGCTCCAATTATATGTGTTTACTGATCTCTGGTGCACTCTGTGTTTTTCTTCTTTGTAGTTTAATGAGCACCTGGTCTATGTAGACATATAATTAAGAAGGAATCTTACATTGAGAACAGCCATTAATACAACTGTAAATTGGATGCTAACATGAGACCAGTGTTACTGTATTTAACATGTGAATGTCCATGTTTAGCCCATTTCAATAAAGTAGGAATAGAGATACGACCGCTCCGCCTGTCGAGCCGTTATGTTAGGGACTCCCACACAAACTGTCTATTGCTCCTATTTTTGGCTAACTCTAAATGGGATCTTCTTGTTATGAGTCGCAAACCAGCCATCTGCCTATATGCAACGAGTTTGCACTATGACTCCCCTGTCATTAGCCAACTCTAAATATTCCCCTAAATAATGATGTTAACTACAGCTGCAGCCACCAGTATTCGACCACATCACGTTCCAAATTCACGGCCAATTCGCCGAAAACCCCTTGAGATTGTCCACAGCAGGCCCATTGGATTAACACAGCGGGGGTCCCTGCTGTTTGCATCCTACTGGGTTCTACCTGTATGTAAGAGACACGCAGTAATAGAGACTAAATCTATCACTCTACCTGCACGCCTCTAACAGGTGATCGCGGGGCTTTTATTTTAATAATACAGTATTGTAGCAGGGTGGTCTCCAGAGCTGAACCGCATTGATTTCAGGTCCTGGGACCCCCTGCTTCCCAAGTTACAGGTCCCATTATGGTATGCCGGTATCCCAGCGGCCATGTTAAAATTCTCCCGCGTCACGGCCCACGTGATTGGGGGATTCAAACCAAGCAGAGGGATACCGGCAACCCATAATGGGCCTGTAACTCAGGAAGCAGGGGGTCCCAGGACCTGAAATCAATGCGGTTCAGCTCCGGAGACCTCCTGCTATAATACTGTAATATTAAAATAAAATAAAAGCAGCTTCATTAACTTAGCAGCTAACCGCGAAGACAATGAAGGAGTTAAGCAAGACTACCTGGTTTATTGGGGGCAGAAGGGATGAGTGAAGGGGTAAGTGCCCAATGGTGGGTGTTTAGGCCTACCGGGAAGGTTGTGGGAGGGGTTAACCCCTTCATTACCTTAGTTGTAGTAACCTCTATGGTAATGAAAGGGATAACCCCACCTACTGCCCACGCGAGAGGCCTAACTACCAATCCTGGGGCAGCTACCCCTTTCACTCAATCTCTCTACCCCCAATAAACATTACAATACAAACATCAATAAAATACATTGAGTCCCCCCACGCCTCCAACACATACAGTATAGTAATGGACAAAATCCCTATTATCCATATCCCACCCGGGAGACCTAACCACCCTCCCCAGGGCACCTACAGTACACCCACCTCTTCTACCCATTAATTGGCACAGCGGTACACCAATGCCCTATGGGCATGGGTTGCCACTATGCCAGTCAATATGCAGCCTGTCTGCAAATCCCACAAACAACCACTAAATTTAAAAGCTATTACATTTTAAACAAAAGAATGCAAATTAACCAATTGATTGGCACAGTTGCACACCAATGCCCTATGGGCAAGAGTTGCCACCATGCCAGTCAATATGCAAGCTGCCAATCTAAAAAACAAGACTCAAATTAAACACATTCAATTTCAATACAAAAAATGCAAATAAACCAATTGATTGTCACAGAGCCACTATGCCAATCAATATGCAGCCTGCCAATCTAAAAAAACAAGCATCAAATTTAACACATTCAATTTCAATTTAAAAAAATGCCAATGCAAATGCCAACCTCCAAAAAAATGCCAATGCAAATGCCAACCTCCAAAAAAATGCCAATGCAAATGCCAACCTCCAAAAAAATGCCAATGCAGATGCCAATCTCAAATCCAATGCCAATGCAAATCACAAAACAAGCACCAAATAAAAGACATTACAGTACATTTGAATTAAAAAAATAAATGCCAACCTCAAATATGTGGGGAAGTCCACCCGCCCACTCAGGATAAGAATGCTTGAACACACAGGTAATATTAAAAGGAAATTGTTAACCCATAGTGTTTTAAAACATTTCTCTATAGTACATCATGCTTATCCAAACGGGTTAACATACATGGCTATAGAACATGTTCTACCCCATTGGATAGGGGGGAATAGGAACACAGAATTGATCAAAAGAGACTTTTGGATCTATTAATTGGGCTCACTGACACCTGCAGGATTAAACATTGATGGTGATATTAGTGCTTTTTATAACTATTAGCAATTATGTTTACTCTCCGTTCTATTGATCTATATGTCATTAATTTCCTAATATGTATTTCCATTTACTACAGCTGTTTGAAGTTGGTAATAACATCTCGGTTTTGACTAGATTAATTAGAAAAATGTGGTCCTTTATATATGTTATTATTCAGGATTTAACTGATTTTTATGAATTATATACATTCTGCTTTAATAGGTAGATAGCCATTATGAAGTTTGTATTAACCTAATTGTGAACTTAGGGTTAAATCCCTATGCCAACGTTACTAGAATTGGTTACTCTTTGGCCCATTTGTGCTTTTATACACATTGTTCCTACTGTATTTCTTCAATGTGTATATATGTCCCAGCTCAAAGTCGCTTTGAAGTGTGTCCACACATAAAGATCCCAGGCTTTTAGGATTAATTAGAACTGTGCATGTGAGAACGTCTATGTGAGTTACCCATTTACTAATTGGGAGACACCCTAGAGGTTATTGTTTGCGTTTTTAGACCTTGTCCTTATTGGCAGTGATGCAGTGGAGCTAATCATTCTCCATTTACACCACTAACCAGGACTTTATATATAGGTCTATATTATACGCCTACCTACATACCTGTTTACTCACCTTAAGATGACCTCACCTGTTTGATTTTCTTCAATCAAGATATGCACTGATTATGTTACAAACTTTCTACCTATAGTCATTAGAGCACTATTCACTGGACTCTGTCCAATTACCTTTAATTAGAACCTTGAGGGTCCATGCAAGTCTCCACACCTTTATCCAATGAAATCAAACCAAACAGTATTTAATAGGTAGTTGTTACAGAGCTCGTCTCCGATCAGGACGTGGACCCGCAGGGCTGAGGTAGGGATGCAAATTAACCGACCAGAGCCCAGGGACAGAATCCTGTTAGAGTATTGGTAGTCGGTAAGCCAGCAGGAGGTCAGGGCTGGCGGCAGTCGTGCAAAGTCCAAGCAACAGGCAAAGGGGCAGGGCAGCCAGCAGGCAGCGAGGTCGGGGTCACAGTCCGGGGTCAGCAACAAGGATTCCAAATGTACATGCTAGCCACAGCAACAGGATAGCCTCCGCAACAGGGAAGCTTTAGGGATGGGTCACGAACAAGGAATGCCCAGCAACAGGCTAGCCTCATGAACAGGGAAGGCTCACTGATGAAACCGCAAGCCGGTGAAATGCGTTGAGTTGCTGTGAGACCTGGAAGAAAGAACGCTGATACAGTGCTGTTGCTGCTGATAATCTGGGGACTCAACCCGGAAGTGCGGGAGCTTAATAGTGAGGCGCAGCAAACACAGAGGAGAGGAGCGGAATATGTGAGTATATCCCCTGAGAATTTACAGACTCAGTCCACACAGTTGTTACAGTCATATTGCACTATTGTATGTTTCTTTATACTTTTATATTGACCTAATCTCCCCATGACATGGAAATCTGCATAACGGGATTGAAAAAGCAATCCACCCTTGGGTTAGAGCTGCAATCAACATAAACTATATATATACTGATCTTTGGTTTGTTATACACACCGTAACAGGTGTATTCATTTACTACACTTGTAGTTCACTTTTAAGTGTTCTTAGTGATTAATCTATTCGCTACCAGTCACTTATGGATTATTTAAAACACTTATAATTAGAATTCTATCACATTTTCTTATTTTAAGAATTGCACCTAATAGGTAACACTCTGCTTACCAGAGGAACAGTACAGGTGTCATGTTTATTCTAGTGCTGAACAGTATGTGCAGTCCAGTATAATCGCATTTCGGGGTACTATATGCTAAGCTGCGATTATAGGAAAGAAAAGACAATCTGGAGCATGAATATATATAGTGATGATCTAGTTGAAGTTCTATTGGTATACCAAGTTTCCCACAGAATCAGCAGTGTTGCATAAAATACAATTTATTAGAATAAAAAATAAAAGTGTACAATAGATAAGATTCCAATTAGGAATCTACCATACAAATAGACCCTTTGTTTGATTAAGCTTAATCAACCCGTATTGCACATAGACAGTATTAAAATAATATATATCAATTTCTACCAATATGCGGACTATAACATTTATAATGAAAAAAAATCCACAATAATATAACCAGATCGTGGATAGTACAAGTGTCCTGTTAATTAATTGGGTACAATAGTGATACATCACAATAAAATTGGTCGATATCTTATCCCTTCTTATAAGAGGAAGTCTTGTATGAACAACTTGTAAGATATGGTTACACACTTGATGGTATATGTGTTTGTGGTCTGTTTTTGTAAGAAGAAATAGTTTTTCTCTTTTCAAGGATGAGATCTGCTGGTTGTTTTAATTGCTTGGATTCTCTCCACTCAGGTGTATATGTACATAGTCATTATGTCTTCAGACAGGACTATCCACAGCCACCCGTGAGTGGTAGTTTCTGTATGGAGATATTTATGCAATTGGCATATATTGCCTAAGAGTGTTGGTGCCATAATTTTAAGTGTCACAGTCTTACTCACGGACTCTGGTTTTGTGCATTCGCCGTCACAGCTCACTGCCCGGTTGGGCTTGGGGTCTGCTCACTGCACATATGTGTAGTTCTCACCACAATGTCTATCCCGTGCAGTGCTTGTTACCTCTTCTGGCACTCCAAGATTCACGGCAGTTGTGTATTGCAATCCTCCTTGCTACTGTTACTCTGCCGGAGCTGCTTCATTCGCTCTGCCGCTGTCGTATTGGATCTTGGAACATCAGTTCTTAAGAAATCTTTATCCTTGTTACGAATCATGGTTACGATGTTATAGAAATGTAGAACTTAGCTGGAACTGAAGAACCGATGGGCTGCACGGATTCTTATAGGGTTAAAACTCCTATACCTAACCTGTGCAGCCAATCCCTCCGTGGGAATAATTTTTCCCACCTATCCTGGAGTTGCCAATACTTAACAAAGCTGTCAGAAGTGGCTTCTCATTCCGCTAAGGGCATGCACGAAACTCGCACCTTTGCCGCTAAGCATATGAGACCAAACTTCGTTACCTGGTGACACTCAGTCTGGGCGAGTCACCATTTGCTAGACTGCCCAGACATTATAAACTAAGATGGGGGTTGGGTTATACCTCCCCATTTCACACCTTAGTTGGCTTGAGCCTTTCAACTCCGGACTTTCCTAGATATCGTGGCATTGAGCCGGCGGGATGCTTTAGAACTTGAGAGCTGAATATGCTCCACTCCCTCGCAGGAATTTCCTGCCATGCATTTCTAATGACAGTGATTGCAAATTAAGGGCCTCATGCAGTAAGCGCCGATAAGGCTTTTTCGGCATTTTTTAGCCATTTTTTGCCCTCCGGATTCAGTAAGCGCCGATAAATGGGAATTATCGGCAACTTTTCATCCCGATAAAAAATGATCGGCATCCGGCTCGCAATAAGCCACTTATCGGCACTTTCTGAACCCGGCTGAATTCAGGAAGCCCCGATCAGCTTTTCGGTGCTGATCGGCACCCCGGAATGGAGAGTTTATCAGGAATTCCTCCCGCCAACTAAAGTTGGCAAGTTGGTGGAGGAGAAGCCTCGGCACGGGCGACACTTAGAAAAAATCAGGCCTTTCTCCTGCCTGTGACTGATGCCGGGGGTCTCCGGAGCTGATACCTGCACCGGAGGCCCCCGGCATGCGTCCGAGGCAGGAAAAAGGCATGTAAAGCCCACTTCATTACCTTAGCGGCTAACCGCTAAGGCAATGAAGGGGTTAACCCACCGTGCCAGGTTTATTGTGGGTAGCGGGGGTGGGTGAAGGGGGTATTTGGCCCTGGGTGTGAGTTTAGGGCTTGCGGGGGGGTTGCGGGTGCACTTAACCCCTTCACGACCGTAGCAGTTAATACCGCTACGGTCATGAAGGGGTTAAGCCCTCCCACTACCCACCAGCAAGCCCTAAACAACCACCGTTGGGGCTAATACCCCCTTCACCCACCCCCACTACCCACAATAAAAAATAATCACACACACCAGTCCCACAATAAATAAATAAATAAATATAAATAAATAAATATCTCTATATAAATAAATAAATAATTAAATATATATATATATATATATATATATATATATATAACCCCAACAACCCCTAACATACACATATATGCACATCAATGATACTATAGGCCGGCGGGGGCCCTCGGGTGTTACCCGCAGGCCTGCAGTACCAATTATGTGCCCCCCCAAATTAATGTCTAAACACATACATACTTATAAAGAAATAACCCCCCCCCTTAAAACATACAGTATAGTAATGGCCACAATTACTATTATCCACAAAGGGATAAGAGTGAATGTGCCCATTTTAAATACATAAAAAGCAATAAATACATTAAATACATATAGTACTCACCACCCATGTCCGGCTGCCACGATGAAGGCCATCCTCATCTTCATCCTGCCCATGGCCCCCTCCGCTGCTGCAAAACAGACACAAGAATGAAAACATCCAAAGTAATGTCCCCTAACCCCTTAATCACCATAGCGGTTATTAACCGCTACAGTCATTAAGGGGTTAACCCACCCTCACCCACCTCTCGGGACGCCTACATACCCTCCCACACTAACCCCCCACCCCGTGAGGCCTTACCACCCTCACCCACTACCCACAAGGGAGGCCTACTCACATACCCCCCCACCCCCAGTACCCACAATAAAAACAATACAGTGACACATAATAAACATCATTATATTTATTAAATACATTACCCACCACCTGTGCCCCCCCATAAATACAAGATTCATCCTTTTACATACAGGGTTCATAACGCAGCCCCACGCGAGTCCACGGTGGGCTGGCGGGGCACCTGACAGACCTACAGGGTACCAGCAGCCCTTTTCAAACAGGTTCTGGAGGCCTGCTGGTTGGTCCCGCCAGCACCATGGCCCCCAGGTGGTCTCCTTGGGTCACCGTGGGCCACAATTGGGTCCCCACGTTAGGCCCAAGGATGTCTGGGAGCCCCGGGTCAGACCCACAGGTGTCTGCGGGGCCTCGGGTGGTTCCCAAGGGGGTCTGGGTAACTCACGAGTGCTCACTACGGGTCCGCGGTGCCCACACAGAAGTGGGACAACACATCTTCTTCCCCGCACCTATGGGTCGGCGGTGCCCACACAGATGTGAGGCCACCGCTTCATCCCCGCATGTGTCACCCGTGGAACCACCAGCCTGATACCCGTGAGATACCCAAGGAGACCCGCAGGTGGTCTCCAGAGGTCCCACGCAGAACCACGGAACAAACCCTGAATGTAAAACAAATAAACCTGGCCTATACATTCAATACATACACCCCCCCCCAACACCTACAGTACAATAATGTGCAAAATAACTATTATCTAGATAGGGATAATAGATTATTTGCCCATTATTAAAAACATTAACTAGCATATTCAAATAAATAAAGTACTACTGACCTCATCAATAAGAAGTCTCCGTCGCCAGCAACATCCTTGTCTTGCCCACAAAATACATAGCCAAAACAAAGCCAATACATTGCAATTACATTCAGATATCTATTAACCCCTTAAACACCTTATCGGATAATAACCGCAAAGGTAATTAAGGGGTTAAGGCATAGTCCATGATAGTGACCCAAAACAAAGGGCCTCTGATGCCTTTATCCAGGAAAGCGGAATCAACTGGTTCACAACTGCCAGAGTAAGTATTGTAACTGTTTCTCACTGTTTTTAACTGTATTGAGCTTTGTTATTAATGAGCCTTTTTTGTCCCTAACGTTGCTATCTTTGTTTATATATTTGCAAATCCCCCGATTTGAACCCCAAAGAACTGATGTGTCATGCTATGAAACATCACCTCAGGAGAAATGTCAAGCCAGCGAATAAAGAAGAGCTTGTCAAGGGAATGCATAAATACTGCCAAAACACTCTGACTGTCCAAACATGCAACAACTATATAAATAACATAAGCAATGTTTTTCCCATTGTTTTAGAACGTAATGGTTTAACAACAAGGATGTAGTAAGGTAAGTACGGTACAGACAGAAAGCACCAGGTATATGGTACGTACAGGTACATGTTTTCTGTCTTGGTGTGGGATAGCGCTTCCCACCGTGTGTTGAGCCATTGGTGCACGAGAATAATAACTCCTTAGTCTCAGTCCAGACCAGGTCAACAAGTAAAAACTCCATGGATCCGCGACGTGGTTCCACACCACAATCTACCGGTTCCTCTACTGTGTTGATCCATAGGTGGATGCCCCTGGAGGGGCCTCCAGCTGGATTGTACCCCTTTAAAATAGTCTCCGATAATGTGGCCTTTTTCTGTTCACAGACTTTAGGCCGCACTTCACCTTCAGATGCAATGTTATTCTGCTGATGTCTCTCACTCACACATTACTGGGGAAGGGTCCCTATCTAAGGTCTTTCCCTGCAGCATACACAATCTACAGTGAGTCGGGGGATCTACTGTATCTTGGACCTGGGGGTATTCTGGCCTTGTCCAGTGTAGCACTGCTCCCTGGACATTACCTTCACCCTCTCTGTCCTGGTCCCGACTAGCGTGGTGACTCAGCGCGCCACATGTATATACTTCTCTCTTCCACACTTCCAGGAGTCCTATTGGCCCCCCTGCAACACATGTCTAGCAGCCTCTGAGGCTGCTGGCACTTGTAGTCCCCTCACTAGGCCTATTCCTAATGGCTGCCACACTATCTAGCACTTCGCATGCGCGAGCTTCAATGCGCATGCACGACGGACTTAAAGATGGCAGCGCCCACTATTAGGTACCACCGCAGAGCTCCGGTGACCTGATAGCCCCCCCCCCCCCGGTGGCACCCGCACACAGCCGCAATCTTCGGCACGGAGCCGTCCTCCTCACGCAGCCCTGAGGTAAGAGGAGGACCTGGCTACATCTATATGATTTGTTAAAGACTTATTGGCATATTTATTAATGTAGGGTTTATTCCAATATCTCTTTCCCTCATGATTCTGCTATCTATTGCCTAAGGGAAAAAAATCCCTAAGGGGAAAGTGTCTCGCAATACGAGAGGAAGAAAGTTTATTGTGAAAATTACCCCTAAAAGAATGGTTATTTATATCAAAAAGATTAGCCCTCTTAGAATTATTATTACCATTATAAATAAAAGAGTCATGCGACTGTTGAGTACCAACCTCTTATTCTCACGGCTATCAAAACTATCAGGATAATAGCTATTTTTATCTTGGTATCGATTGGTATTCATGTTTTTATTCCAAGTTCTTTGATTACCTTTTTTATAATCCTCTTCATCTCTCACAATTTTTCTTTTTTTTGCCTGAGATATCGCTCTCTAAAGTGATTGTCTGGGACCCTTGTCCTGGTTATTCGTTGCCTCGTGGTCTCACAATCCCTAATTTCCCCCACCCAACGCTCTAATTACAGCACAACTTTGGCATTTGGAGATCATCAAACTAATTATATAGAATATGTTCCCTTTCCCCCTTAAATGTTTGAGTCCTGCTGAACTGGTTGATAGACTCATTGCAATTTGCTGTTATTTGATGTATCTCATCTGATTTAAGTCACTATAGCTGTTATCTGAAGGTTTCCTGTGCCCTAAATACACAAAGTGTTTGTATTTGTGTAAATGTTGAGCGGTTTTTCCAGATATCGGAGCTCCCATTTTATTAAACCGTTCATCTCAGAATTATGCTCGGAATGCACAAGTGATTTTATAAACCTTGATTTGTTTTTGTAATTACAACTGTTACAAATAATCTATTCGTCATTCTTGTGAATCACTATCAGTCCCAACCTTTCCTATTCAGTAACTTTAGCCAAACCTTTGGGTTGTCATCTTGGCCACACCCACCTGGTATTCCACATATCACCAAAATAAAGTTTTAGTTTATGCCCGCAATTGGGGAAGAATTGGGACATCATTTCAATCCCCCCCACACTTGCAGACCCAGGCGTTTACCCCAGATACCTCAGTCTCTGGGAAAACACATAACTATGCACGTCTTGACCCCAATAAAACCAATTCTTGTCTTATAAGACCATTTGAAACATAAAATTAACCTCTAATGTGCCAGATTGATTAAAATACTTAATACCTCATGATATTATCGTGACAGTTTTCATTAATGCATATGTGGTTTTGTACTGTATATGAATATTTATAATGTGGGAGAGTAAAATACTGATGCACTGGTATCTCTTGGGAGAAGGCAGTTTGAAGGGAACAATGCCTCCTCACCTGATCCAGATGTTTGTTTAAAACACTCTGGTTTTGTTAATGGATGGACTCAATTTGCATACTTAAAACTGCTTATGAATATTTAAACTGTACTCAGCCATGCTTTGCTAATAACACCATGGACCTTTCAGATATTAGAGATATTTCTAGCTATCTTTCATAAAGAACGGATGTATGATATATGATGAAGACTTTGATGTTCAGTCTTTGATATTCTGGAAAGATTATATATTAAGAGAGATGCATATTTCTAGCGTAATTATTATCAGTTGGGTTCCTGGTAAATATATATTAAATGGTATGGATTGTAGGAAGGTACAGTACACAGATATAGGGTCATAAAGCACCCCCGTATTATGCACTTATTGCCTAGTAGATAATAGATGGCTAAATTAGCCTATAACTCTAGGAACTGCTGGGTAGGTATATCACAATCAGAGGTGATGGGTTAAAAACAAAAATAATAAAATTTTAATACATCATAATCATGGAACACTCAAATATTAAAAATCATCATATATATAGCCTGGAGCTCCCGTGGCTCCTGGAAACCCCCCTTCCCTGGAGCAGTTCGAGCGCGGGTGCCAAACGACCCGACGGCTGCTTCTAAGGGTGGGGGCTGGAGCAGGGAGCAGCGCGGCTTCTCCTGCCTGCGGCCGGTTGCCGGGGACGCGATCGGGCCGTTGCTAAGGCCGCGATCGCATCTCTAAGGTCCCGGCGGCCGCAGAGCAGGGCGCCGCCATTGAGGACCGTCTCGCGCATGCGCAGTGGACGCGTAGGCGCAGGGAAAGCCCCAGAGCTAGGGATAGCTCGCGCGAGCATAGGGACAGCTCAGGGTGAAGAGAGAAAGCCCGGGAAAGCTTGCGCACGCGCAGTGGAGGGTAAGGAAAGCCTGCGAACCCCTAGCCTACCAGGGAAGGCTCTGAGCTGGGACTACATATCCCATGAGCCTCTGTATGGGTCTCCCCTGTATTAGGCCAGCACCCCCTTGGTCCAAGATAGCTCTGATGTTACCCTAAGATAGGAGTGTTGCCAGGGACTGCCTTAGAGTAAGGAACCCTGTCACTCCAGTAGTTAGAAGTCAGCTACTAGTGGGTAATTGGTTAGGGAGATCCTAGAGGGGGACGCGGCCCTAGTTTAGAGTGCTGCACTGTCAGAGTCACAGCGGGCATTGCTGTGAGGTCTGACAGGCAGGCACCGTGTTTAGCAGCACGTTGGCTGTTAGAGTTAGTGAGGCTTAGGGATGTGGGTAGTTAGGGGAGTGGGACAGGTCCTGACCCCTTAGGCCCATAGGAGTATCCCAAGCCACCATAGGTTGCTGTATTATAGGGACGGCCTATAGTGCAGCACGTGCCCCTTATGTAGGTAGGGACACAGAGAATTATCGTTGTTCCCGTGAAGCGGTTAGACCCACGTTGGGGTCCACAGAGACTGTTCCTGAGTGGGACCGCTCGAGCGGTCCACGTAGAAGGAGAGCAGTGGAGGATCAGAAGGAGGCATCGCCCGACTGATCCTTTGAGAAGACTGTTGCGGACCCGAGCACCGGAGTGCTCAGCAGGTATTATACCAACACATGTGCACCAACAGGCCTAGAGGTTTTAGTGACTGCGCAGTCACCCATTGACTATCTCCGTAGGAGTACGGGACATTGGGTGTGGGGGTTTCACTGGACACTGGGTGGGATCACCTAGTGTTGGGGAAACGTCCTGCGAGACGTCACGGGTAGTGTCTCCTCGTGAGAGGGACACAGGTTATGAGGTTATGTAAATGTGATGATATTCTCCATGCATATTAGTAAAGCCCTTAGTTATTATAATCACTGTGTGTGTGGTTTCTGATTGGGTTCCTATGTAGGGTCATTCTACACTTCCCTAGAATCCTACATAGGTGGAGGCGCTGAAGCAAGAAACGTTCCAGAGGAGTCACCCCAGGCTCTCACTAGCGGAGGCTCAGACCTCCTGTGAGCCTGCAGGTATACGCACCACACCGGAAACACCACATGTTCTACTCACCCACACTATATATGAGATTGGGTGGGGTGGAATACCCGTTACATTTGGAGGCGCTGCTGAGATACCACCTGGGGTGCCCTGTCCATTTTTTTTCCAAATTGTCCCGTCCCTATTTTTGTCGCCATGTTTGTGAAGTCCGGAGACGAGGTCCTTGCCTGGGCTTTGAGGCAGTATATGGAACCTGGCCAGGTAGTGGCGGTAGGAGGCATTCCCGCTCTTATACCCACGGTTAAAGTCCGGGAGTATATGTGTAAAATTCCTGGGTGGCCGTGGACATGTGTCTTAGAGGAGGAACAAGATCCCACGTCCACATGGAAAACCATTCTGTTTGTTGTAACTCACACTGAGGATATATGCCTGGCAGAGGCCCCGTCAGCACTGTTCATGCCCGGGGGCCCCTCAGAAGGGTACCCCCTAGTCTATGCCGACCCAGCAAAATGGCGTCTCCCGCCAAATCAGGAGAGCGCACGTGCTGCTGACTGCAAGCCTGCACAGAAAGATGTCGCAACATTCTGTCCGGGTTTGGCGCGAAAATCAGAGCCCCTCCCCTGTGATGTGAGTGACTCAGTGCAGAGCGAAAACCAATCCCTTGTAAAAAGTGCCCTTCCTTTAGATTCCACCAGGGGGAGCAAGAACGGTTATCTTCAACCATACGTGGACGCTGTGATAGACACTCTGATCTTTGAGGATGAGATGATGCATGAGGATGAGGTAGACTGTCAGGGGATACACCCTAATGTGTATGTGCCCTGGCGAGCGCTAGGAATAGCTCTCCTTATGCTACTGTGCCCCTGCTTGCAAGAAGCCTATGACGAGGGAGCCGACATGTCCAAAGTGCCACTAGACTTCAGGATCACCGAGGTAGATGAGGAGCCGTGTACACAATGCTTTAGCCCCACCTGTGACTGTTCTAGGGGAGCACTGGCGTGGGAGCCCAGATGTGATTGCTGCGGTGCAATTTTCTTGACACCTATTGTACCCCAGCCTACAGAGCCAGCTAAGGAGCCAAGTGAACCCTTGGCGGAGAAGAGCGTGACCGCAGTGGAGGTACCGGAGCACGCCAGCTTCGTACCCACAACCACTGACTGTGTTACAGAGGAATCTGGTGACTACCTTGCGGAGGATTCGATCATGGTATCTTCCGGGGAAAAGGTGGAAGTCCCATCGGTGGCGATGCGCCTACCGGCAAACCACCCCAGCGGTAATGCAGAGGATACAGAGTCTGCTGTGGGTCCGTGTACCCTGGAAGAGGTGTATGCCGATGTTGCGGACCCTGCTGTGGGCCCGTGTGCCCTACAATGGTCAGTCCGACCTACTACGGAGGTACCATCGGTCCTAGAATGGGGACCAGTACCTAACGCCGACAAGGGTGAGTCGACTGCCCCAGGGGTGTCGGGGGTGAGCCTCCAGGTGACCGCGGAGCACGATGGCTCCTTAAGTCTGGTCACCTGGGCGAAGGGCTCCCCTCTGCATCGCGTCCTGGCGGAGGTGTCCTCCTTGGGAGAATCCATCCCAAGCCAGTGGAGTGGCAAGGAACTCCCTAACTCCCCACAAGCTCCGATGGAGGTGGCCGTGAAGAAGGCCAGAGTTGCGGCTTCTGAACGGAGTATGAGCCCGTGCGCTCCGACACAAGTGGTCCCAGGACTGGGATCCAATGCTCCCGAGTTTTCAGCGCGTAAGTGGACTGCCCCAGAAGTGCCGGGGGTAGGTCCCAAGACAGCCAAGGTGGGAACTGACAGCGTCCCCGAGGACCTGTTGGCCACCGTGAATCACCGCAGGGGTAAGGTGTCTACTCTTTCCCCCCTGCCAGGTGGAACCGAGACATTGTCCAGTGCTCGCTTCTCAGTGGAAGCCTCGCAAAACTATGGGGACAAAGACTGTGTGGAGAGAGATTCAGGGAAAGCTGCCTCCTTTAAGCCCAAAAAGGAGCGCCGCATTCCTCAGGTAGTGGACCGCGGGAAAGGTCCTGGCCTCCTGGTCTACCGCATCCCTGCCGCGGATGACCGGGTAAAGGTCTGCTTCAGAGACATTGTACTCTTCCTTCCACCAGGGGGAGGAAGTAGCGAAGAGCCAGTAACTGTCGCTTTAGAGTGTGCTCTCCAAGAAATTTTTCTAGGGGAGGCTCACGGACGCAAAAGTGAGGTACCCCCACATGTTCAGTTCGGGGCACCCCACAAATGGTCTCAGCACGCTTCGGTTAATTGGTGTGAAGTGCAATGTAACCTGAAGTGTAAATTCGACATGTGTTGTATGTTCTGTGCCATGCATTTTAATTATATAAACATTATGTTGATTGATTACATCTGTTATCCAAGCGAGGACGTTGGAGTTCCACCAGGGGGAGAATATAGCCTGGAGCTCCCGTGGCTCCTGGAGACCCCCCTCCCCTGGAGCAGCTGGAGCGCGGGTGCCGAACGACCCGACGGCTGCTTCCAAGGGTGGGGGCTGGAGCAGGGAGCAGCGCGGCTTCTCCTGCCTGCGGCCGGTTGCCGGGGATGCGATCGGGCCGTTGCTAAGGCCGCGATCGCATCTCTAAGGTCCCGGCGGCCGCAGAGCAGGGCGCCGCCATTGAGGACCGTCTCGCGCATGCACAGTGGACGCGTAGGCGCAGGGAAAGCCCCAGAGCTAGGGATAGCTCGCGCGAGCATAGGGACAGCTCAGGGAGAAGAGAGAAAGCCCGGGAAAGCTTGCGCACGCGCAGTGGAGGGTAAGGAAAGCCCGCGAACCCCTAGCCTACCAGGGAAGGCTCTGAGCTGGGACTATATATCCCATGAGCCTCTGTATGCCCCATGTGACACCAGGGAGCCAATAGGGCTTAGGGAGCTCCTGGGGAAAAGGATACATTTCGCAGGCAGAGAGCTGCGTAGTTAGTCAGAGCAAGGTCAGAGGAAGGAACAGACAAGGGAAGGAGGTAGGGTGCAGGAGAGAGGGACTCCCCTGTATTAGGCCAGCACCCCCTTGGTCCAAGATAGCTCTGATGTTACCCTAAGATAGGAGTGTTGCCAGGGACTGCCTTAGAGTAAGGGACCCTGTCACTCCAGTAGTTAGAAGTCAGTTACTAGTGGGTAATTGGTTAGGGAGATCATAGAGAGGGACGCGGCCCTAGTTTAGAGTGCTGCACTGTCAGAGTCACAGCGGGCATTGCTGTGAGGTCTGACAGGCAGGCACCGTGTTTAGCAGCACGTTGGCTGTTAGAGTTAGTGAGGCTTAGGGATGTGGGTAGTTAGGGGAGTGGGACAGGTCCTGACCCCTTAGGCCCATAGGAGTATCCCAAGCCACCATAGGTTGCTGTATTATAGGGACGGCCTATAGTGCAGCACGTGCCCCTTATGTAGGTAGGGACACAGAGAATTATCGTTGTTCCCGTGAAGCGGTTGGACCCACGTTGGGGTCCACAGAGACTGTTCCTGAGTGGGACCACTGGAGCGGTCCACGTACAAGGAGAGCAGTGGAGGATCAGAAGGAGGCATCGCCCGACTGATCCTTTGAGAAGACTTTTGCGGACCCGAGCACCGGAGTGCTCGGCAGGTATTATACCAACACATGTGCACCAACAGGCCTAGAGGTTTTAGTGACTGCGCAGTCACCCATTGACTATCTCCGTAGGAGTACGGGACATTGGGTGTGGGGGTTTCACTGGACACTGGGTGGGATCACCTAGTGTTGGGGAAACGTCCTGCGAGACGTCACGGGTAGTGTCTCCTCGTGAGAGGGACACAGGTTATGAGGTCATGTAAATGTGATGATATTCTCCATGCATATTAGTAAAGCCCTTAGTTATTATAATCACTGTGTGTGTGGTTTCTGATTGGGTTCCTATGTAGGGTCATTCTACACTTCCCTAGAATCCTACATAGGTGGAGGCGCTGAAGCAAGAAACGTTCCAGAGGAGTCACCCCAGGCTCTCACTAGCGGAGGCTCAGACCTCCTGTGAGCCTGCAGGTATACGCACCACACCGGAAACACCACATGTTCTACTCACCCACACTATATATGAGATTGGGTGGGGTGGAATACCCGTTACATTTGGAGGCGCTGCTGAGATACCACCTGGGGTGCCCTGTCCATTTTTTTTCCAAATTGTCCCGTCCCTATTTTTGTCGCCATGTTTGTGAAGTCCGGAGACGAGGTCCTTGCCTGGGCTTTGAGGCAGTATATGGAACCTGGCCAGGTAGTGGCGGTAGGAGGCATTCCCGCTCTTATACCCACGGTTAAAGTCCGGGAGTATATGTGTAAAATTCCTGGGTGGCCGTGGACATGTGTCTTAGAGGAGGAACAAGATCCCACGTCCACATGGAAAACCATTCTGTTTGTTGTAACTCACACTGAGGATATATGCCTGGCAGAGGCCCCGTCAGCACTGTTCATGCCCGGGGGCCCCTCAGAAGGGTACCCCCTAGTCTATGCCGACCCAGCAAAATGGCGTCTCCCGCCAAATCAGGAGAGCGCACGTGCTGCTGACTGCAAGCCTGCACAGAAAGATGTCGCAACATTCTGTCCGGGTTTGGCGCGAAAATCAGAGCCCCTCCCCTGTGATGTGAGTGACTCAGTGCAGAGCGAAAACCAATCCCTTGTAAAAAGTGCCCTTCCTTTAGATTCCACCAGGGGGAGCAAGAACGGTTATCTTCAACCATACGTGGACGCTGTGATAGACACTCTGATCTTTGAGGATGAGATGATGCATGAGGATGAGGTAGACTGTCAGGGGATACACCCTAATGTGTATGTGCCCTGGCGAGCGCTAGGAATAGCTCTCCTTATGCTACTGTGCCCCTGCTTGCAAGAAGCCTATGACGAGGGAGCCGACATGTCCAAAGTGCCACTAGACTTCAGGATCACCGAGGTAGATGAGGAGCCGTGTACACAATGCTTTAGCCCCACCTGTGACTGTTCTAGGGGAGCACTGGCGTGGGAGCCCAGATGTGATTGCTGCGGTGCAATTTTCTTGACACCTATTGTACCCCAGCCTACAGAGCCAGCTAAGGAGCCAAGTGAACCCTTGGCGGAGAAGAGCGTGACCGCAGTGGAGGTACCGGAGCACGCCAGCTTCGTACCCACAACCACTGACTGTGTTACAGAGGAATCTGGTGACTACCTTGCGGAGGATTCGATCATGGTATCTTCCGGGGAAAAGGTGGAAGTCCCATCGGTGGCGATGCGCCTACCGGCAAACCACCCCAGCGGTAATGCAGAGGATACAGAGTCTGCTGTGGGTCCGTGTACCCTGGAAGAGGTGTATGCCGATGTTGCGGACCCTGCTGTGGGCCCGTGTGCCCTACAATGGTCAGTCCGACCTACTACGGAGGTACCATCGGTCCTAGAATGGGGACCAGTACCTAACGCCGACAAGGGTGAGTCGACTGCCCCAGGGGTGTCGGGGGTGAGCCTCCAGGTGACCGCGGAGCACGATGGCTCCTTAAGTCTGGTCACCTGGGCGAAGGGCTCCCCTCTGCATCGCGTCCTGGCGGAGGTGTCCTCCTTGGGAGAATCCATCCCAAGCCAGTGGAGTGGCAAGGAACTCCCTAACTCCCCACAAGCTCCGATGGAGGTGGCCGTGAAGAAGGCCAGAGTTGCGGCTTCTGAACGGAGTATGAGCCCGTGCGCTCCGACACAAGTGGTCCCAGGACTGGGATCCAATGCTCCCGAGTTTTCAGCGCGTAAGTGGACTGCCCCAGAAGTGCCGGGGGTAGGTCCCAAGACAGCCAAGGTGGGAACTGACAGCGTCCCCGAGGACCTGTTGGCCACCGTGAATCACCGCAGGGGTAAGGTGTCTACTCTTTCCCCCCTGCCAGGTGGAACCGAGACATTGTCCAGTGCTCGCTTCTCAGTGGAAGCCTCGCAAAACTATGGGGACAAAGACTGTGTGGAGAGAGATTCAGGGAAAGCTGCCTCCTTTAAGCCCAAAAAGGAGCGCCGCATTCCTCAGGTAGTGGACCGCGGGAAAGGTCCTGGCCTCCTGGTCTACCGCATCCCTGCCGAGGATGACCGGGTAAAGGTCTGCTTCAGAGACATTGTACTCTTCCTTCCACCAGGGGGAGGAAGTAGCGAAGAGCCAGTAACTGTCGCTTTAGAGTGTGCTCTCCAAGAAATTTTTCTAGGGGAGGCTCACGGACGCAAAAGTGAGGTACCCCCACATGTTCAGTTCGGGGCACCCCACAAATGGTCTCAGCACGCTTCGGTTAATTGGTGTGAAGTGCAATGTAACCTGAAGTGTAAATTCGACATGTGTTGTATGTTCTGTGCCATGCATTTTAATTATATAAACATTATGTTGATTGATTACATCTGTTATCCAAGCGAGGACGTTGGAGTTCCACCAGGGGGAGAATATAGCCTGGAGCTCCCGTGGCTCCTGGAGACCCCCCTCCCCTGGAGCAGCTGGAGCGCGGGTGCCGAACGACCCGACGGCTGCTTCCAAGGGTGGGGGCTGGAGCAGGGAGCAGCGCGGCTTCTCCTGCCTGCGGCCGGTTGCCGGGGATGCGATCGGGCCGTTGCTAAGGCCGCGATCGCATCTCTAAGGTCCCGGCGGCCGCAGAGCAGGGCGCCGCCATTGAGGACCGTCTCGCGCATGCACAGTGGACGCGTAGGCGCAGGGAAAGCCCCAGAGCTAGGGATAGCTCGCGCGAGCATAGGGACAGCTCAGGGAGAAGAGAGAAAGCCCGGGAAAGCTTGCGCACGCGCAGTGGAGGGTAAGGAAAGCCCGCGAACCCCTAGCCTACCAGGGAAGGCTCTGAGCTGGGACTATATATCCCATGAGCCTCTGTATGCCCCATGTGACACCAGGGAGCCAATAGGGCTTAGGGAGCTCCTGGGGAAAAGGATACATTTCGCAGGCAGAGAGCTGCGTAGTTAGTCAGAGCAAGGTCAGAGGAAGGAACAGACAAGGGAAGGAGGTAGGGTGCAGGAGAGAGGGACTCCCCTGTATTAGGCCAGCACCCCCTTGGTCCAAGATAGCTCTGATGTTACCCTAAGATAGGAGTGTTGCCAGGGACTGCCTTAGAGTAAGGGACCCTGTCACTCCAGTAGTTAGAAGTCAGTTACTAGTGGGTAATTGGTTAGGGAGATCATAGAGAGGGACGCGGCCCTAGTTTAGAGTGCTGCACTGTCAGAGTCACAGCGGGCATTGCTGTGAGGTCTGACAGGCAGGCACCGTGTTTAGCAGCACGTTGGCTGTTAGAGTTAGTGAGGCTTAGGGATGTGGGTAGTTAGGGGAGTGGGACAGGTCCTGACCCCTTAGGCCCATAGGAGTATCCCAAGCCACCATAGGTTGCTGTATTATAGGGACGGCCTATAGTGCAGCACGTGCCCCTTATGTAGGTAGGGACACAGAGAATTATCGTTGTTCCCGTGAAGCGGTTGGACCCACGTTGGGGTCCACAGAGACTGTTCCTGAGTGGGACCACTGGAGCGGTCCACGTACAAGGAGAGCAGTGGAGGATCAGAAGGAGGCATCGCCCGACTGATCCTTTGAGAAGACTTTTGCGGACCCGAGCACCGGAGTGCTCGGCAGGTATTATACCAACACATGTGCACCAACAGGCCTAGAGGTTTTAGTGACTGCGCAGTCACCCATTGACTATCTCCGTAGGAGTACGGGACATTGGGTGTGGGGGTTTCACTGGACACTGGGTGGGATCACCTAGTGTTGGGGAAACGTCCTGCGAGACGTCACGGGTAGTGTCTCCTCGTGAGAGGGACACAGGTTATGAGGTCATGTAAATGTGATGATATTCTCCATGCATATTAGTAAAGCCCTTAGTTATTATAATCACTGTGTGTGTGGTTTCTGATTGGGTTCCTATGTAGGGTCATTCTACACTTCCCTAGAATCCTACATAGGTGGAGGCGCTGAAGCAAGAAACGTTCCAGAGGAGTCACCCCAGGCTCTCACTAGCGGAGGCTCAGACCTCCTGTGAGCCTGCAGGTATACGCACCACACCGGAAACACCACATGTTCTACTCACCCACACTATATATGAGATTGGGTGGGGTGGAATACCCGTTACATTTGGAGGCGCTGCTGAGATACCACCTGGGGTGCCCTGTCCATTTTTTTTCCAAATTGTCCCGTCCCTATTTTTGTCGCCATGTTTGTGAAGTCCGGAGACGAGGTCCTTGCCTGGGCTTTGAGGCAGTATATGGAACCTGGCCAGGTAGTGGCGGTAGGAGGCATTCCCGCTCTTATACCCACGGTTAAAGTCCGGGAGTATATGTGTAAAATTCCTGGGTGGCCGTGGACATGTGTCTTAGAGGAGGAACAAGATCCCACGTCCACATGGAAAACCATTCTGTTTGTTGTAACTCACACTGAGGATATATGCCTGGCAGAGGCCCCGTCAGCACTGTTCATGCCCGGGGGCCCCTCAGAAGGGTACCCCCTAGTCTATGCCGACCCAGCAAAATGGCGTCTCCCGCCAAATCAGGAGAGCGCACGTGCTGCTGACTGCAAGCCTGCACAGAAAGATGTCGCAACATTCTGTCCGGGTTTGGCGCGAAAATCAGAGCCCCTCCCCTGTGATGTGAGTGACTCAGTGCAGAGCGAAAACCAATCCCTTGTAAAAAGTGCCCTTCCTTTAGATTCCACCAGGGGGAGCAAGAACGGTTATCTTCAACCATACGTGGACGCTGTGATAGACACTCTGATCTTTGAGGATGAGATGATGCATGAGGATGAGGTAGACTGTCAGGGGATACACCCTAATGTGTATGTGCCCTGGCGAGCGCTAGGAATAGCTCTCCTTATGCTACTGTGCCCCTGCTTGCAAGAAGCCTATGACGAGGGAGCCGACATGTCCAAAGTGCCACTAGACTTCAGGATCACCGAGGTAGATGAGGAGCCGTGTACACAATGCTTTAGCCCCACCTGTGACTGTTCTAGGGGAGCACTGGCGTGGGAGCCCAGATGTGATTGCTGCGGTGCAATTTTCTTGACACCTATTGTACCCCAGCCTACAGAGCCAGCTAAGGAGCCAAGTGAACCCTTGGCGGAGAAGAGCGTGACCGCAGTGGAGGTACCGGAGCACGCCAGCTTCGTACCCACAACCACTGACTGTGTTACAGAGGAATCTGGTGACTACCTTGCGGAGGATTCGATCATGGTATCTTCCGGGGAAAAGGTGGAAGTCCCATCGGTGGCGATGCGCCTACCGGCAAACCACCCCAGCGGTAATGCAGAGGATACAGAGTCTGCTGTGGGTCCGTGTACCCTGGAAGAGGTGTATGCCGATGTTGCGGACCCTGCTGTGGGCCCGTGTGCCCTACAATGGTCAGTCCGACCTACTACGGAGGTACCATCGGTCCTAGAATGGGGACCAGTACCTAACGCCGACAAGGGTGAGTCGACTGCCCCAGGGGTGTCGGGGGTGAGCCTCCAGGTGACCGCGGAGCACGATGGCTCCTTAAGTCTGGTCACCTGGGCGAAGGGCTCCCCTCTGCATCGCGTCCTGGCGGAGGTGTCCTCCTTGGGAGAATCCATCCCAAGCCAGTGGAGTGGCAAGGAACTCCCTAACTCCCCACAAGCTCCGATGGAGGTGGCCGTGAAGAAGGCCAGAGTTGCGGCTTCTGAACGGAGTATGAGCCCGTGCGCTCCGACACAAGTGGTCCCAGGACTGGGATCCAATGCTCCCGAGTTTTCAGCGCGTAAGTGGACTGCCCCAGAAGTGCCGGGGGTAGGTCCCAAGACAGCCAAGGTGGGAACTGACAGCGTCCCCGAGGACCTGTTGGCCACCGTGAATCACCGCAGGGGTAAGGTGTCTACTCTTTCCCCCCTGCCAGGTGGAACCGAGACATTGTCCAGTGCTCGCTTCTCAGTGGAAGCCTCGCAAAACTATGGGGACAAAGACTGTGTGGAGAGAGATTCAGGGAAAGCTGCCTCCTTTAAGCCCAAAAAGGAGCGCCGCATTCCTCAGGTAGTGGACCGCGGGAAAGGTCCTGGCCTCCTGGTCTACCGCATCCCTGCCGCGGATGACCGGGTAAAGGTCTGCTTCAGAGACATTGTACTCTTCCTTCCACCAGGGGGAGGAAGTAGCGAAGAGCCAGTAACTGTCGCTTTAGAGTGTGCTCTCCAAGAAATTTTTCTAGGGGAGGCTCACGGACGCAAAAGTGAGGTACCCCCACATGTTCAGTTCGGGGCACCCCACAAATGGTCTCAGCACGCTTCGGTTAATTGGTGTGAAGTGCAATGTAACCTGAAGTGTAAATTCGACATGTGTTGTATGTTCTGTGCCATGCATTTTAATTATATAAACATTATGTTGATTGATTACATCTGTTATCCAAGCGAGGACGTTGGAGTTCCACCAGGGGGAGAATATAGCCTGGAGCTCCCGTGGCTCCTGGAGACCCCCCTCCCCTGGAGCAGCTGGAGCGCGGGTGCCGAACGACCCGACGGCTGCTTCCAAGGGTGGGGGCTGGAGCAGGGAGCAGCGCGGCTTCTCCTGCCTGCGGCCGGTTGCCGGGGATGCGATCGGGCCGTTGCTAAGGCCGCGATCGCATCTCTAAGGTCCCGGCGGCCGCAGAGCAGGGCGCCGCCATTGAGGACCGTCTCGCGCATGCACAGTGGACGCGTAGGCGCAGGGAAAGCCCCAGAGCTAGGGATAGCTCGCGCGAGCATAGGGACAGCTCAGGGAGAAGAGAGAAAGCCCGGGAAAGCTTGCGCACGCGCAGTGGAGGGTAAGGAAAGCCCGCGAACCCCTAGCCTACCAGGGAAGGCTCTGAGCTGGGACTATATATCCCATGAGCCTCTGTATGCCCCATGTGACACCAGGGAGCCAATAGGGCTTAGGGAGCTCCTGGGGAAAAGGATACATTTCGCAGGCAGAGAGCTGCGTAGTTAGTCAGAGCAAGGTCAGAGGAAGGAACAGACAAGGGAAGGAGGTAGGGTGCAGGAGAGAGGGACTCCCCTGTATTAGGCCAGCACCCCCTTGGTCCAAGATAGCTCTGATGTTACCCTAAGATAGGAGTGTTGCCAGGGACTGCCTTAGAGTAAGGGACCCTGTCACTCCAGTAGTTAGAAGTCAGTTACTAGTGGGTAATTGGTTAGGGAGATCCTAGAGAGGGACGCGGCCCTAGTTTAGAGTGCTGCACTGTCAGAGTCACAGCGGGCATTGCTGTGAGGTCTGACAGGCAGGCACCGTGTTTAGCAGCACGTTGGCTGTTAGAGTTAGTGAGGCTTAGGGATGTGGGTAGTTAGGGGAGTGGGACAGGTCCTGACCCCTTAGGCCCATAGGAGTATCCCAAGCCACCATAGGTTGCTGTATTATAGGGACGGCCTATAGTGCAGCACGTGCCCCTTATGTAGGTAGGGACACAGAGAATTATCGTTGTTCCCGTGAAGCGGTTGGACCCACGTTGGGGTCCACAGAGACTGTTCCTGAGTGGGACCACTGGAGCGGTCCACGTACAAGGAGAGCAGTGGAGGATCAGAAGGAGGCATCGCCCGACTGATCCTTTGAGAAGACTGTTGCGGACCCGAGCACCGGAGTGCTCGGCAGGTATTATACCAACACATGTGCACCAACAGGCCTAGAGGTTTTAGTGACTGCGCAGTCACCCATTGACTATCTCCGTAGGAGTACGGGACATTGGGTGTGGGGGTTTCACTGGACACTGGGTGGGATCACCTAGTGTTGGGGAAACGTCCTGCGAGACGTCACGGGTAGTGTCTCCTCGTGAGAGGGACACAGGTTATGAGGTCATGTAAATGTGATGATATTCTCCATGCATATTAGTAAAGCCCTTAGTTATTATAATCACTGTGTGTGTGGTTTCTGATTGGGTTCCTATGTAGGGTCATTCTACACTTCCCTAGAATCCTACATAGGTGGAGGCGCTGAAGCAAGAAACGTTCCAGAGGAGTCACCCCAGGCTCTCACTAGCGGAGGCTCAGACCTCCTGTGAGCCTGCAGGTATACGCACCACACCGGAAACACCACATGTTCTACTCACCCACACTATATATGAGATTGGGTGGGGTGGAATACCCGTTACATATAGAATCCTCGTAGTGGAGTCCGAGGAACCCAAAATAAACACTTATGGTATTCGTTAATCCTTAATAGGTATAGGGTCCTCTAAAGCTGCAGACATGTACTGTACAGAATTACAACGCCACGAAAGACCTGTATGGTAGCAACAAAACAATCATTCTAATAGCGCCGTTGTAACCAGACGTATGGTGATGAATAGTTTTTGCCAGGGATAGCATGAATGGATGGTTTAAATATAATGGCACCATAAATTCACAGCTGTAATTCTATGTACTGTAACATAAATATAACACAGAGCGAATATGTCAAACAGATATCGTGCCATAAACCCTGATTTTAAAATACAGAGGTATCCACTCTAAATGCTGTATTATCTCCCTGATGTCCCAGCTGGACAGAAACGCTCGGAGGTATATTGCAGAAAATAAAGCTATAATTGTAGCCTGCTATATTGATACAGACGTTGTTATACTGTAACCATATACACCTCCAAACATGATTGTATCATATAAGGCTATATTAGCTCAAAACAGCAAATTGATAAGATACACTGGAACACTCAGCCATCAGACAAACAATACTATTCAGGACATAAGTTATGTGCCCATATACAAGCCGCTATCCGTTATATAGATCGCGTTATGGCAGTCTGCAGCTCCCTCCGTGACGTCACTCACGCGACGTCCTACTTCACCAACACGTGTATCACGTGTATGACACTCTTCATCAGGGGGAGGAGTCTAGCATATAGAATTATATCTCCACTGCACCTCAACACCACAAACTCCAGTACTGACATCATTTGGATCACTATTGTCACCTTTTACAGCCCACTCACCCATGCATCATATGGAGATTAGCATAAATTAATGTTGAGGAGTAATAATTGGCAGTGATGTTAGAGCTGCATCACGCTCCACGTGACATTGATATCTAATATATAGTTTCTATATCTCCATCTCGTATATACATCTTGCACTATAGCGCACTACCATCCCATTGGATTATTACCCAATATTATACGGTCTTGCATTTACACACAATAACACTACCACAGCAGAAAAAATTATACGTCACACCCTTTCATTTTATTTGTTTATTTTTAAACATACACTTAGGCAAAATGTATTGATGTGTATATATATATATATATATATATAGTGTTCAACAAACCTATACATTTGCTTGCCCCGGGCGAGTGGATTTAACATCGTGGCGAGCTCCTATTGGCCCAAGCAGCACACGTGTGGTACTAGGTGGCGAGTAGATTTTTTTGCTCGGCGAGTAGATTTTTTGGTGATTTGTCGACCACTGTATATATTTATATGCAATACGATACCATTTGAAGACGAATATTAGAGGCAGCACTCCAGGCAAGTGGTCAAAAGAAATTTGTATTAACAAGACATCTTAACCTGGATCCCGGAATAGCAATTTTTTTTGTGGTAATACCAATAAACAAGAACATAGGTGTATTCTGGAACACTTTACTTAGTATTTGTGTACAGTATGAAAATCACATTAATGTTTTTGAATAATAATAAAGATTTCAGCCAATATAATCCGCCTGGATGCATGCGCTTATTTATAAGTTTACCTGTTGTATCTAATATGAAAGCACACAAAAAGAGATTGCTCTTTATGATTCGAAATCTCTGCGGTGGAATATTAATATTTGTACCGTCAAACATACATTTGATACTATTGTTTATAATAACTACATATACTACATGCAGTGTTAGAAAAGATGCACATGATTAATACATAGTTAATATTGATGTACTGTGCTATTTACTTTGCTGGGTACTTATGTTAATCTGATCTTTATTTCTCTGCTAGAGAGGCCTACAGCATCCAATATATCATGGGTCCCTTCTGGCAATGGAACTGTTAACTGAAAATGATTGTAAGCTAAACCAGCCATGGAAGAAACCTTTATTAGATGGATATGTTGCAGTCAGCTCATGTTATTGTGCTTTTTCCCACATGAAAAATGCAAGTGACCCAACCACTGGGTGAACCTATCAAGAACTGTGATAAGATACGATAGCACTGTAAATTCACTGTGTAATCTCTTGACCCAGATTGTTTGGTTGTGAGGGAAGATGCTCCTGTGAATGATAACATTTGTAGTAAACTGTTTGAGATTTCTGTTTTTAATTCTGTGAACAGTGTATCATGGATTTATCAATGACTCTAGAGTGGAAATCTTTGCAGCAGTTATCAGTCACATTATGTCTACAGCTGTTTCAATAAAAAGATTTCCCAACAAGACAAATCTGGGAAAGGAAAAATTGGAGTGTATTATTACAAGCGCAATTCCTTCTTTTCTGGCTTTCAGGAACGCTACAAATTTTTTCCATTTTTTCCATTCTTTTCATAGTTTTTTTCTCAGACCATTGTAAACCATGCAGTGATTCAGCACTGCAAGATTTATACATTGAAATGATTTGCTTTTCATTTTCTGTTCATGACCATTACACTGTATGTGTTGCTTTAAGTACCTGCAACCTACCTTTAGTGCGAGTCCATGGTTGTTCAGAAACATAGCAATGTATTCTTTTGAGAAACAGCTTAAGGCATATTTAAACCAATAAACCAATAGAAAACAAGGAAAATATAAAATATCCTCTTGCAAAGACATCTTTTTGTGAAATGAGCAAAATCAATAGTAACTGCATTTAGAGCCTAATTCATTCTTTATAACTGCAATGAGTAGGATTGTGCAAATGTCTTTGAAATTGGTTTGCAACATTTTCAAAAGGTTGCTCTTAAACTTTGCAGCGAATACAAGATACCACTTATGAGTACATTCACGTCTCAGGCAGGTCCACACAACCTATATACACCAAAGTGATTCAAACAGGTGCTTTTAAACACAAGTGAACTAATAAAGGGAATGTGAAATACGTAAATGCAAGTGAACAATTAAATTATTGTAAAGTGATAAAAATGAAGTCTCAACCTCCAAGGGATGATGTACACAATCCCACTACCAGTCAGCAAATCCAGGAAACGGAGGGAGCATGTTCATCAGGATCACCCCAGAATGAGAGAAAGGCAAATATAGTGCACTTCTGTTTAACTTGTGTAGAGATAGTTAACGTAACTTGGCTCTTATAGAGAGCCTACTTACAGACTGTAAGGAGTTAAACAATTACATATTTGTCTCACGATCCAAACTATACAGAAAATAATTTCACTCTACTGGATGTTTTAGTGTGTGATAGGATGGACAAGAAACAGATAACGAACTAAACAGAATAGATGGGGATGGGGAAATAGCAAGGGATCATAGAGGTAGAAATGTGAGTTTGGCAAGCAGGGAGATACCCATATTAAATACAGATAATACTGGAAAACATCTAAAGACTAAACCCAATTGGAATACAAAGGCAGGAGCAGATACGATAATAGTACAGACTGAAAAAAAAAAAACTTAAATGCATGCTTGTGTAGCCCTGTGTAATTTTGGGGTTACATGCCTTTTTCCTCCTGTGCAATAATCCTGGTTAAGGGCAGGTTTGCAGGGAATAATCATGGAGTTTGCTCTCACACTCCTGTGCTGTGTAATATTTAGGAAAGGAAGTGACACCGGGCTCTGTGTCCACTAACAGTGACATAGGGATGGTGCCTACATAATCTATTTAATATGCAGCACATCCTGTATTTAGTTAGTTGTCTCACCCACCTGAGTGAGACTGGTCTGACCCAGCAATCTGTCAAGGCTTTGGCAGCTTTTGTGGCCCTCCCTCAGGGGAGAGGTGTGGGCAGACTATTCCTCTTACTCCATCAGGGAGTAAGGGAAGATCAAGGACAGCATCTAGGGCCCTGACTAGAAGTGGTGTCCAGGGACTTCCTTTGGGTTGGCAACCTGAGATGAGCGGCTAGAAGACCGTCCGCTATGATGGGCGGCCGTCCATGTCTGGTGACAATAAAGGAAGCCAAAGAAAGAGATCGCTTCTGTCCTGATTGTGGAGTCACTTGGGAAGAAGGTGCACATAGAGGTTCTCTTGCAGAGACTCCTCCCTACTACGCTGGGGGTCTGGAAAAGATGGAGGCGCTGTACTATGAGTGAGTATAACTCAGCAATACCTCATAAGCCAGTCCTGATGCCATCCCCATACCATCGCGGGAGACTCAGGGATTCTGTAAGCCAGCAGATGCACCACACTACGCTTCATGTAACAGGGGTCAGTGTCCACATAGGGGGGGCAATATGAGATTGGCCCGGGGAAACACTGTTACACTTGCTAATGCAAGAAGCCTTAAAGATTAAATGGGGGTGCTTAAATTAATAGCTGCAAGGGAGCAGTATGATATCATAGGTTTTATTGAAACATGGTGGGATGAAATTTATGACTGGGCAGTAAATTTACAGGGTTATTCCCTTTTTCGGAAGCGTCGAGCAAATAGAAGAGGAGGTGGAGTATCCTTATATGTTAAACCGGATCTAAAACCTATTATAAGGGAAGATGTTTATGAAGGGAATTATGAAAATGTAGAGACCTTGTGGATAGAAATTAGCAGTGGAGGTAAAAGTACTGTCCAAAGAAAATGTTTGTATGAATATGCTATAAACTAACAAATATCTGTGAGATTGAGGAAGCCAAAATACTTTTGCTTCCAGAGATACAGGCCCCTCAGCATTTAAATGTCCCGATCACGAGACCGCGGAATGTAAACAAAGCAGAGTGATACCGGCACCCCATAACGGGGCCTGTATCTCTGGAAGCAGGGGGTCCCTGGACCTAAAACCAAAGCGGTTCTGCTCCGGAGACCCCATGCACATCTACACTATGAGTAAAATACACATATCAATAAACAATAATTAATTAACGTAGCGGCTATCCGCTATGGTAATGAAGCAGCATTAATGTATTTTTAATAATAGTGTATGGGAGCAGGGGGTCTCTTGAGCTGAACCACATTGATTTCAGCCTCAGGGGCCCCCTGCTTCCCGAGTTACAGACCCCGTATGGGGCATCGGGTGCCATTGTCGCCGCATTTTTATAGTGTCCAAGCCGTGACTGCTATAAAGATGGCGGCAACACTGGCACCCGATGTCCCAAACCGGAGGCTGTAACTAGGGAAGCATGTGGTCCCTGAGGCTGAAATCAACGTGGTTCAGCTAAGGAGACCCCCTGCTCCTGTACACTGTTTTTAAAAATACATTAAAGCTGCTTCATTACCTTATTGGCTATCCGCTAAGGCAATGAAGGGGTTAAAGCATAATAGCATGTTTATTGGGGACAATTGCCCCCAATAAACATTGCAGTATACAAGACACACAACCCATTTGCCCCCAACAACCCCTATACCCCCTAACATACAGTACATTTATAAATTGTTTGGATGCACAGCAATGATACTATAGGCCGGCGGTGGCCCTCGGGTGGTCCCCGCATGTGCGCGGGTGTCCCGCATGCCTGCAGTACCAATTCTGTGCCCTCCAAAAATAATTTGAAAACACATAAATACTTATAAATAAATACACCCCCCACCACCCCGTAACACTTACAGTATAGTAATGGATGGATGGTCCCACATCCAGGTTGCGCCCGCGTGGTGACGGCATCGGAACGGGCACGTGACGCACGTACAATGCGCACATGGACTGTGTCACCTATCATTATCTGCAATCCTTCACACACCTGTCTCCTGCACCACTTCTACCAATCACAGCCTGTACTGAGGACGCGCCTTTACCTTGTCTGTCCACTCACTGGTCATTGCTCCCTGTATATGCTCAGCCTGCCCTATGGCAAATTGGCTGAGCATAAACCTTTGTTGTTTTGAAGTGTTCACTGCTACCCTTGCCTCCACAGTCTTGTCTTGAAATCTTGGTTCCTAGCTACTCTGTTCCTTACCCGGCTATCTCTTGGACTCCTCTCTTCTATACACCTGACTCCGGCTACCAAACGACGATCCGCACCTCTCCAACACAGACCGTGGCAAACGTACCACGACTATCCTCATCTCTCCAATCCTGACCATGGCTAATAGTACCTGCAATGATCCACACCTCTCCAGCCCAGACCTCGGCAAGTATCTTTACTACCTTACCTCTCCAACCCAGCTCCCGCGACCAATCTACACTCCAGACGCGCCCTCGCGGCTGTGGGTGGCATTATAAATCTATCCCCACCGCGGCCTCGCGGTCATGCCTTGTTTGTGGTGAGCACTCCGTTACACCATGCCCCTTTCTCTGACATCATTAGCCAGATGAGCCCTGCTCTGATTGGCGGCGGAGACATTTCTCACACTTGGATTGGGCTATAGTATTTTTTGAATGAAACTCAAGAGGTATTATAAACCCCTACGCAAATCAGATTTTTAGTTCTCCAGTGTGTTCTCCAAGTTCTCTAAAAGTTCTTTCCAGGTTCTCCAAGATTCTAAGTTGTTCCAGTTTCCAGCAAGGAAGAGGCAAAGTGCTGCTTCAGCAGAATCTGCCTGGAATATTTTCTGTCCTGTTTGCA